>NW_027636820.1:0-81595 GCF_936440315.1 Barbus barbus | reverse complement strand
GAATCCGGTCCGGGTTTTGCTCCAATCCAGGATACCGCAGAATCCGGTCGTCCTGAGAATCCGGTCCGGGTTTTGCTCCAATCCAGGATACCGCAGAATCCGGTCGTCCTGAGAATCCGGTCCGGGTTTTGCTCCAATCCAGGAGACCGCAGAATCCGGTTTTCCTCGGAATCCGGTCCGGGTTTTGCTCCAATCCAGGATACCGCAGAATCCGGTCGTCCTGAGAATCCGGTCCAGGTTTTGCTCCAATACATGATTTATGAAAATGTCCATCTGAAACACATGATTTTTTAAAACAATTTCAATTTGAAATACATGATTTTTGAAAATTATTTCCTTCTGAAATACCAGATTTTTAAAAACAATTTCCAATGTGAAATACATGATTTATGAAAATGTCCATCTGAAACACGATTTAAAAAAAAAAATTCCATCTGAAATAAATGATTTATGAAAATGTCCATCTAAAATATATGATTTAAAAAAAAAATCCATCTGAAATACATAATTCATGAAAATGTCCATCTGAAATACATGATTTTTGAAAACAATTTCCATCTGAAATATAAGGTTTATGACAACGATTTATGAAAATGTCCATCTGAAACAGGGTTAGGGCTTAAAAAAAATTAAAACAAAGCCCAATTCCGATTGTCTGCAGAATCCGGTCCGGATTTTCCTCCAATCCAGGATACCGCAGAATCCGGTCGTCCTGAAAATCCGGTCTGGGTTTTGCTCCAGTACAGGATTTATGAAAATGTCCATCTGAAACACATGATTTTTAAAAACAATTTCCAATGTGAAATACATGATTTATGAAAATGTCCATCTGAAACACATGATTTAAAAAAAAAATTCCATCTGAAATACATGATTTATGAAAATGTCCATCTAAAACACTTGATTTTTGAAAACAATTTCCAATGTGAAATACATGATTTATGAAAATGTCCATCTGAAACACGTGATTTAAAAAAAAAATCCATCTGAAATACATGATTCATGAAAATGTCCATCTGAAACACATAATTTTTGAAAACAATTTCCATCTGAAATATATGGTTTATGACAACGATTTATGAAAATGTCCATCTGAAACAGGGTTAGGGCTTAAAAAAAAAAAAAAAAAAAAAATCCAATTCCGGTCGTCCTCAGAATCCGGTCCGGGTTTTGCTCCAATCCAGGATACCGCAGAATCCGGTCGTCCTGAGAATCCGGTCCGGGTTTTGCTCCAATCCAGGATACCGCAGAATCCGGTTTTCCTCTGAATCCGGTCCGGGTTTTGCTCCAATCCAGGATACCGCAGAATCTGGTCGTCCTCAGAATCCGGTCCGGGTTTTGCTCCAATCCAGGATACCGCAGAATCCGGTCGTCCTGAGAATCCGGTCCGGGTTTTGCTCCAATCCAGGATACCGCAGAATCCGGTTTTCCTCGGAATCCGGTCCGGGTTTTGCTCCAATCCAGGATACCGCAGAATCCGGTCGTCCTGAGAATCCGGTCCGGGTTTTGCTCCAATCCAGGATACCGCAGAATCCGGTCGTCCTGAGAATCCGGTCCGGGTTTTGCTCCAATCCAGGATACCGCAGAATCCGGTTTTCCTCGGAATCCGGTCCGGGTTTTGCTCCAATCCAGGATACCGCAGAATCCGGTCATCTTGAGAATCCGGTCCGGGTTTTGCTCCAATCCAGGAGACCGCAGAATCCGGTCGTCCTGAGAATCCGGTCTAGGTTTTGCTCCAATACATGATTTATGAAAATGTCCATCTGAAACACATGATTTTTTAAAACAATTTCAATTTGAAATACATGATTTTTGAAAATTATTTCCTTCTGAAATACCAGATTTTTAAAAACAATTTCCAATGTGAAATACATGATTTATGAAAATGTCCATCTGAAACACGATTTAAAAAAAAAAATTCCATCTGAAATAAATGATTTATGAAAATATCCATCTAAAATATATGATTTAAAAAAAAATTCCATCTGAAATAAATGATTTATGAAAATGTCCATCTGAAATACATGATTTTTGAAAACAATTTCCATCTGAAATATAAGGTTTATGACAACGATTTATGAAAATGTCCATCTGAAACAGGGTTAGGGCTTAAAAAAAATTAAAACAAAGCCCAATTCCGATCGTCCGCAGAATCCGGTCCGGATTTTCCTCCAATCCAGGATACCGCAGAATCCGGTTGTCCTGAAAATCCGGTCTGGGTTTTGCTCCAGTACAGGATTTATGAAAATGTCCATCTGAAACACATGATTTTTAAAAACAATTTCCAATGTGAAATACATGATTTATGAAAATGTCCATCTGAAACACATGATTTAAAAAAAAAATTCCATCTGAAATACATGATTTATGAAAATGTCCATCTAAAACACTTGATTTTTGAAAACAATTTCCAATGTGAAATACATGATTTATGAAAATGTCCATCTGAAACACATGATTTAAAAAAAAAATCCATCTGAAATACATGATTCATGAAAATGTCCATCTGAAACACATGATTTTTGAAAACAATTTCCATCTGAAATATATGGTTTATGACAACGATTTATGAAAATGTCCATCTGAAACAGGGTTAGGGCTTAAAAAAAAAAAAAAAAAAAAAAAGTCCAATTCCGGTCGTCCTCAGAATCCGGTCCGGGTTTTGCTCCAATCCAGGATACCGCAGAATCCGGTCGTCCTGAGAATCCGGTCCGGGTTTTGCTCCAATCCAGGATACCGCAGAATCCGGTTTTCCTCGGAATCCAGTCCGGGTTTTGCGCCAATCCAGGATACCGCAGAATCCGGTCGTCCTGAAAATCCGGTCCGGGTTTTGCTCCAGTACATGATTTATGAAAATATCCATCTGAAACACATGATTTTTTAAAACAATTTCCAATGTGAAATACATGATTTATGAAAATGTCCATCTGAAACACATGATTTAAAAAAAAAATTCCATCTGAAATACATGATTTATGAAAATGTCCATCTAAAACACTTGATTTTTGAAAACAATTTCCAATGTGAAATACATGATTTATGAAAATGTCCATCTGAAACACGTGATTTAAAAAAAAAATCCATCTGAAATACATGATTCATGAAAATGTCCATCTGAAACACATAATTTTTGAAAACAATTTCCATCTGAAATATATGGTTTATGACAACGATTTATGAAAATGTCCATCTGAAACAGGGTTAGGGCTTAAAAAAAAAAAAAAAAAAAAAATCCAATTCCGGTCGTCCTCAGAATCCGGTCCGGGTTTTGCTCCAATCCAGGATACCGCAGAATCCGGTCGTCCTGAGAATCCGGTCCGGGTTTTGCTCCAATCCAGGATACCGCAGAATCCGGTTTTCCTCTGAATCCGGTCCGGGTTTTGCTCCAATCCAGGATACCGCAGAATCTGGTCGTCCTCAGAATCCGGTCCGGGTTTTGCTCCAATCCAGGATACCGCAGAATCCGGTCGTCCTGAGAATCCGGTCCGGGTTTTGCTCCAATCCAGGATACCGCAGAATCCGGTTTTCCTCGGAATCCGGTCCGGGTTTTGCTCCAATCCAGGATACCGCAGAATCCGGTCGTCCTGAGAATCCGGTCCGGGTTTTGCTCCAATCCAGGATACCGCAGAATCCGGTCGTCCTGAGAATCCGGTCCGGGTTTTGCTCCAATCCAGGATACCGCAGAATCCGGTTTTCCTCGGAATCCGGTCCGGGTTTTGCTCCAATCCAGGATACCGCAGAATCCGGTCATCTTGAGAATCCGGTCCGGGTTTTGCTCCAATCCAGGAGACCGCAGAATCCGGTCGTCCTGAGAATCCGGTCTAGGTTTTGCTCCAATACATGATTTATGAAAATGTCCATCTGAAACACATGATTTTTTAAAACAATTTCAATTTGAAATACATGATTTTTGAAAATTATTTCCTTCTGAAATACCAGATTTTTAAAAACAATTTCCAATGTGAAATACATGATTTATGAAAATGTCCATCTGAAACACGATTTAAAAAAAAAAATTCCATCTGAAATAAATGATTTATGAAAATATCCATCTAAAATATATGATTTAAAAAAAAATTCCATCTGAAATAAATGATTTATGAAAATGTCCATCTGAAATACATGATTTTTGAAAACAATTTCCATCTGAAATATAAGGTTTATGACAACGATTTATGAAAATGTCCATCTGAAACAGGGTTAGGGCTTAAAAAAAATTAAAACAAAGCCCAATTCCGATCGTCCGCAGAATCCGGTCCGGATTTTCCTCCAATCCAGGATACCGCAGAATCCGGTTGTCCTGAAAATCCGGTCTGGGTTTTGCTCCAGTACAGGATTTATGAAAATGTCCATCTGAAACACATGATTTTTAAAAACAATTTCCAATGTGAAATACATGATTTATGAAAATGTCCATCTGAAACACATGATTTAAAAAAAAAATTCCATCTGAAATACATGATTTATGAAAATGTCCATCTAAAACACTTGATTTTTGAAAACAATTTCCAATGTGAAATACATGATTTATGAAAATGTCCATCTGAAACACATGATTTAAAAAAAAAATCCATCTGAAATACATGATTCATGAAAATGTCCATCTGAAACACATGATTTTTGAAAACAATTTCCATCTGAAATATATGGTTTATGACAACGATTTATGAAAATGTCCATCTGAAACAGGGTTAGGGCTTAAAAAAAAAAAAAAAAAAAAAAAGTCCAATTCCGGTCGTCCTCAGAATCCGGTCCGGGTTTTGCTCCAATCCAGGATACCGCAGAATCCGGTCGTCCTGAGAATCCGGTCCGGGTTTTGCTCCAATCCAGGATACCGCAGAATCCGGTTTTCCTCGGAATCCAGTCCGGGTTTTGCGCCAATCCAGGATACCGCAGAATCCGGTCGTCCTGAAAATCCGGTCCGGGTTTTGCTCCAGTACATGATTTATGAAAATATCCATCTGAAACACATGATTTTTTAAAACAATTTCCAATGTGAAATACATGATTTATGAAAATGTCCATCTGAAACACATGATTTAAAAAAAAAATTCCATCTGAAATACATGATTTATGAAAATGTCCATCTAAAACACTTGATTTTTGAAAACAATTTCCAATGTGAAATACATGATTTATGAAAATGTCCATCTGAAACACATGATTTAAAAAAAAAATCCATCTGAAATACATGATTCATGAAAATGTCCATCTGAAACACATAATTTTTGAAAACAATTTCCATCTGAAATATATGGTTTATGACAACGATTTATGAAAATGTCCATCTGAAACAGGGTTAGGGCTTAAAAAAAAAAAAAAAAAAAAAAATCCAATTCCGGTCGTCCTCAGAATCCGGTCCGGGTTTTGCTCCAATCCAGGATACCGCAGAATCCGGTCGTCCTGAGAATCCGGTCCGGGTTTTGCTCCAATCCAGGATACCGCAGAATCCGGTTTTCCTCTGAATCCGGTCCGGGTTTTGCTCCAATCCAGGATACCGCAGAATCCGGTCGTCCTCAGAATCCGGTCCGGGTTTTGCTCCAATCCAGGATACCGCAGAATCCGGTCGACCCTGAGAATCCGGTCCGGGTTTTGCTCCAATCCAGGATACCGCAGAATCCGGTTTTCCTCGGAATCCGGTCCGGGTTTTGCTCCAATCCAGGATACCGCAGAATCCGGTCGTCCTGAGAATCCGGTCCGGGTTTTGCTCCAATCCAGGATACCGCAGAATCCGGTCGTCCTGAGAATCCGGTCCGGGTTTTGCTCCAATCCAGGATACCGCAGAATCCGGTTTTCCTCTGAATCCGGTCCGGGTTTTGCTCCAATCCAGGATACCGCAGAATCCGGTCGTCCTCAGAATCCGGTCCGGGTTTTGCTCCAATCCAGGATACCGCAGAATCCGGTCGACCCTGAGAATCCGGTCCGGGTTTTGCTCCAATCCAGGATACCGCAGAATCCGGTTTTCCTCGGAATCCGGTCCGGGTTTTGCTCCAATCCAGGATACCGCAGAATCCGGTCGTCCTGAGAATCCGGTCCGGGTTTTGCTCCAATCCAGGATACCGCAGAATCCGGTCGTCCTGAGAATCCGGTCCGGGTTTTGCTCCAATCCAGGATACCGCAGAATCCGGTTTTCCACGGAATCCGGTCCAGGTTTTGCTCCAATCCAGGATACCGCAGAATCCGGTCATCCTGAGAATCCGGTCCGGGTTTTGCTCCAATCCAGGAGACCGCAGAATCCGGTCGTTCTGAGAATCCGGTCTAGGTTTTGCTCCAATACATGATTTATGAAAATGTCCATCTGAAACACATGATTTTTTAAAACAATTTCAATTTGAAATACATGATTTTTGAAAATTATTTCCTTCTGAAATACCAGATTTTTAAAAACAATTTCCAATGTGAAATACATGATTTATGAAAATGTCCATCTGAAACACGATTTAAAAAAAAAATTCCATCTGAAATAAATGATATATGAAAATATCCATCTAAAATATATGATTTAAAAAAAAATTCCATCTGAAATAAATGATTTATGAAAATGTCCATCTGAAATACATGATTTTTGAAAACAATTTCCATCTGAAATATAAGGTTTATGACAACGATTTATGAAAATGTCCATCTGAAACAGGGTTAGGGCTTAAAAAAAATTAAAACAAAGCCCAATTCCGATCGTCCGCAGAATCCGGTCCGGATTTTCCTCCAATCCAGGATACCGCAGAATCCGGTCGTCCTGAAAATCCGGTCTGGGTTTTGCTCCAGTACAGGATTTATGAAAATGTCCATCTGAAACACATGATTTTTAAAAACAATTTCCAATGTGAAATACATGATTTATGAAAGTGTCCATCTGAAACACATGATTAAAAAAAAAAATTCCATCTGAAATACATGATTTATGAAAATGTCCATCTAAAACACTTGATTTTTGAAAACAATTTCCAATGTGAAATACATGATTTATGAAAATGTCCATCTGAAACACATGATTTAAAAAAAAAATCCATCTGAAATACATGATTCATGAAAATGTCCATCTGAAACACATGATTTTTCAAAACAATTTCCATCTGAAATATATGGTTTATGACAACGATTTATGAAAATGTCCATCTGAAACAGGGTTAGGGCTTAAAAAAAAAAAAAAAAAAAAAAAGTCCAATTCCGGTCGTCCTCAGAATCCGGTCCGGGTTTTGCTCCAATCCAGGATACCGCAGAATCCGGTCGTCCTGAGAATCCGGTCCGGGTTTTGCTCCAATCCAGGATACCGCAGAATCCGGTTTTCCTCGGAATCCAGTCCGGGTTTTGCGCCAATCCAGGATACCGCAGAATCCGGTCGTCCTGAAAATCCGGTCCGGGTTTTGCTCCAGTACATGATTTATGAAAATATCCATCTGAAACACATGATTTTTTAAAACAATTTCCAATGTGAAATACATGATTTATGAAAATGTCCATCTGAAACACGATTTAAAAAAAAAATTCCATCTGAAATACATGATTTATGAAAATGTCCATCTAAAACACTTGATTTTTGAAAACAATTTCCAATGTGAAATACATGATTTATGAAAATGTCCATCTGAAACACATGATTTAAAAAAAAAATCCATCTGAAATACATGATTCATGAAAATGTCCATCTGAAACACATAATTTTTGAAAACAATTTCCATCTGAAATATATGGTTTATGACAACGATTTATGAAAATGTCCATCTGAAACAGGGTTAGGGCTTAAAAAAAAATAAATAAAAATAATCCAATTCCGGTCGTCCTCAGAATCCGGTCCGGGTTTTGCTCCAATCCAGGATACCGCAGAATCCGGTCGTCCTGAGAATCCGGTCCGGGTTTTGCTCCAATCCAGGATACCGCAGAATCCGGTTTTCCTCTGAATCCGGTCCGGGTTTTGCTCCAATCCAGGATACCGCAGAATCCGGTCGTCCTCAGAATCCGGTCCGGGTTTTGCTCCAATCCAGGATACCGCAGAATCCGGTCGTCCTGAGAATCCGGTCCGGGTTTTGCTCCAATCCAGGATACCGCAGAATCCGGTTTTCCTCGGAATCCGGTCCGGGTTTTGCTCCAATCCAGGATACCGCAGAATCCGGTCGTCCTGAGAATCCGGTCCGGGTTTTGCTCCAATCCAGGATACCGCAGAATCCGGTCGTCCTGAGAATCCGGTCCGGGTTTTGCTCCAATCCAGGATACCGCAGAATCCGGTTTTCCACGGAATCCGGTCCGGGTTTTGCTCCAATCCAGGATACCGCAGAATCCGGTCATCCTGAGAATCCGGTCCGGGTTTTGCTCCAATCCAGGAGACCGCAGAATCCGGTCGTCCTGAGAATCCGGTCTAGGTTTTGCTCCAATACATGATTTATGAAAATGTCCATCTGAAACACATGATTTTTTAAAACAATTTCAATTTGAAATACATGATTTTTGAAAATTATTTCCTTCTGAAATACCAGATTTTTAAAAACAATTTCCAATGTGAAATACATGATTTATGAAAATGTCCATCTGAAACACGATTTAAAAAAAAAAATTCCATCTGAAATAAATGATTTATGAAAATATCCATCTAAAATATATGATTTAAAAAAAAATTCCATCTGAAATAAATGATTTATGAAAATGTCCATCTGAAATACATGATTTTTGAAAACAATTTCCATCTGAAATATAAGGTTTATGACAACGATTTATGAAAATGTCCATCTGAAACAGGGTTAGGGCTTAAAAAAAATTAAAACAAAGCCCAATTCCGATCGTCCGCAGAATCCGGTCCGGATTTTCCTCCAATCCAGGATACCGCAGAATCCGGTCGTCCTGAAAATCCGGTCTGGGTTTTGCTCCAGTACAGGATTTATGAAAATGTCCATCTGAAACACATGATTTTTAAAAACAATTTCCAATGTGAAATACATGATTTATGAAAATGTCCATCTGAAACACATGATTTAAAAAAAAAATTCCATCTGAAATACATGATTTATGAAAATGTCCATCTAAAACACTTGATTTTTGAAAACAATTTCCAATGTGAAATACATGATTTATGAAAATGTCCATCTGAAACACATGATTTAAAAAAAAAATCCATCTGAAATACATGATTCATGAAAATGTCCATCTGAAACACATGATTTTTGAAAACAATTTCCATCTGAAATATATGGTTTATGACAACGATTTATGAAAATGTCCATCTGAAACAGGGTTAGGGCTTAAAAAAAAAAAAAAAAAAAAAAGTCCAATTCCGGTCGTCCTCAGAATCCGGTCCGGGTTTTGCTCCAATCCAGGATACCGCAGAATCCGGTCGTCCTGAGAATCCGGTCCGGGTTTTGCTCCAATCCAGGATACCGCAGAATCCGGTTTTCCTCGGAATCCAGTCCGGGTTTTGCGCCAATCCAGGATACCGCAGAATCCGGTCGTCCTGAAAATCCGGTCCGGGTTTTGCTCCAGTACATGATTTATGAAAATATCCATCTGAAACACATGATTTTTTAAAACAATTTCCAATGTGAAATACATGATTTATGAAAATGTCCATCTGAAACACATGATTTAAAAAAATTATTCCATCTGAAATACATGATTTATTAAAATGTCCATCTAAAACACTTGATTTAAAAAACAAATTCCATCTGAAATACATGATTCATGAAAATGTCCATCTGAAACACATGATTTTTGAAAAAAATTTCCATCTGAAATATATGGTTTATGACAACGATGTATGAAAATGTCCACCTGAAAAAGGGTTAGGGCTTAAAAAAAAAAAAAAAAAAAAAGTCCAATTCCGGTCGTCCTCAGAATCCGGTCCGGGTTTTGCTCCAATCCAGGATACCGCAGAATCCGGTTTTCTTCGGAATCCGGTCCGGGTTTTGCTCCAATCCAGGATACCGCAGAATCCGGTCGTCCTGAGAATCCGGTCCGGGTTTTGCTCCAATCCAGGATACCGCAGAATCCGGTCGTCCTGAGAATCCGGTCCGGGTTTTGCTCCAATCCAGGAGACCGCAGAATCCGGTTTTCCTCGGAATCCGGTCCGGGTTTTGCTCCAATCCAGGATACCGCAGAATCCGGTCATCCTGAGAATCCGGTCCGGGTTTTGCTCCAATCCAGGAGACCGCAGAATCCGGTCGTCCTGAGAATCCGGTCCAGGTTTTGCTCCAATACATGATTTATGAAAATGTCCATCTGAAACACATGATTTTTTAAAACAATTTCAATTTGAAATACATGATTTTTGAAAATTATTTCCTTCTGAAATACTAGATTTTTAAAAACAATTTCCAATGTGAAATACATGATTTATGAAAATGTCCATCTGAAACACGATTTAAAAAAAAAAAAATTCCATCTGAAATAAATGATTTATGAAAATGTCCATCTAAAATATATGATTTAAAAAAAAAATCCATCTGAAATACATAATTCATGAAAATGTCCATCTGAAATACATGATTTTTGAAAACAATTTCCATCTGAAATATAAGGTTTATGACAACGATTTATGAAAATGTCCATCTGAAACAGGGTTAGGGCTTAAAAAAAATTAAAACAAAGCCCAATTCCGATCGTCCGCAGAATCCGGTCCGGATTTTCCTCCAATCCAGGATACCGCAGAATCCGGTCGTCCTGAAAATCCGGTCTGGGTTTTGCTCCAGTACAGGATTTATGAAAATGTCCATCTGAAACACATGATTTTTAAAAACAATTTCCAATGTGAAATACATGATTTATGAAAATGTCCATCTGAAACACATGATTTAAAAAAAAAATTCCATCTGAAATACATGATTTATGAAAATGTCCATCTGAAACACTTGATTTTTGAAAACAATTTCCAATGTGAAATACATGATTTATGAAAATGTCCATCTGAAACACATGATTTAAAAAAAAAATTCCATCTGAAATACATGATTTATGAAAATGTCCATCTGAAACACTTGATTTTTGAAAACAATTTCCAATGTGAAATACATGATTTATGAAAATGTCCATCTGAAACACATGATTTAAAAAAAAAATCCATCTGAAATACATGATTCATGAAAATGTCCATCTGAAACACATGATTTTTGAAAACAATTTCCATCTGAAATATATGGTTTATGACAACGATTTATGAAAATGTCCATCTGAAACAGGGTTAGGGCTTAAAAAAAAAAAAAAAAAAAAAAATCCAATTCCGGTCGTCCTCAGAATCCGGTCCGGGTTTTGCTCCAATCCAGGATACCGCAGAATCCGGTCGTCCTGAGAATCCGGTCCGGGTTTTGCTCCAATCCAGGATACCGCAGAATCCGGTTTTCCTCGGAATCCGGTCCGGGTTTTGCTCCAATCCAGGATACCGCAGAATCCGGTCGTCCTCGGATTCCGGTCCGGGTTTTGCTCCAATCCAGGATACCGCAGAATCCGGTTGTCCTAGGAATCCGGTCCGGGTTTTGCGGCAATCCAGGAGATCGCAGAATCCGGTCGTCCTCAGAATCCGGTCTGGGTTTTGCTCCAGTACATGATTTATGAAAATGTCCATCTGAAACACATGATTTAAAACAAAAATTCCATCTGAAATACATGATTTATGAAAATGTCCATCTGAAACACATGATTTTTGAAAAAAAATTCCATCTGAAATATATGGTTTATGACAACGATTTATGAAAATGTCCATCTGAAACAGGGTTAGGGCTTAAAAAAAAAAAAAAAAAAAAAAAAGTCCAATTCCGGTCGTCCTCAGAATCCGGTCCGGGTTTTGCTCCAATCCAGGATACCGCAGAATCCGGTCGTCCTGAGAATCCGGTCCGGGTTTTGCTCCAATCCAGGATACCGCAGAATCCGGTTTTCCTCGGAATCCAGTCCGGGTTTTGCGCCAATCCAGGATACCGCAGAATCCGGTCGTCCTGAAAATCCGGTCCGGGTTTTGCTCCAGTACATGATTTATGAAAATATCCATCTGAAACACATGATTTTTTAAAACAATTTCCAATGTGAAATACATGATTTATGAAAATGTCCATCTGAAACACATGATTTAAAAAAATTATTCCATCTGAAATACATGATTTATTAAAATGTCCATCTAAAACACTTGATTTAAAAAACAAATTCCATTTGAAATACATGATTCATGAAAATGTCCATCTGAAACACATGATTTTTGAAAAAAATTTCCATCTGAAATATATGGTTTATGACAACGATGTATGAAAATGTCCACCTGAAAAAGGGTTAGGGCTTAAAAAAAAAAAAAAAAAAAAAGTCCAATTCCGGTCGTCCTCAGAATCCGGTCCGGGTTTTGCTCCAATCCAGGATACCGCAGAATCCGGTTTTCTTCGGAATCCGGTCCGGGTTTTGCTCCAATCCAGGATACCGCAGAATCCGGTCGTCCTGAGAATCCGGTCCGGGTTTTGCTCCAATCCAGGAGACCGCAGAATCCGGTTTTCCTCGGAATCCGGTCTGGGTTTTGCTCCAATCCAGGATACCGCAGAATCCGGTCATCCTGAGAATCCGGTCCGGGTTTTGCTCCAATCCAGGAGACCGCAGAATCCGGTCGTCCTGAGAATCCGGTCCAGGTTTTGCTCCAATACATGATTTATGAAAATGTCCATCTGAAACACATGATTTTTTAAAACAATTTCAATTTGAAATACATGATTTTTGAAAATTATTTCCTTCTGAAATACTAGATTTTTAAAAACAATTTCCAATGTGAAATACATGATTTATGAAAATGTCCATCTGAAACACGATTTAAAAAAAAAAAAATTCCATCTGAAATAAATGATTTATGAAAATGTCCATCTAAAATATATGATTTAAAAAAAAAATCCATCTGAAATACATAATTCATGAAAATGTCCATCTGAAATACATGATTTTTGAAAACAATTTCCATCTGAAATATAAGGTTTATGACAACGATTTATGAAAATGTCCATCTGAAACAGGGTTAGGGCTTAAAAAAAATTAAAACAAAGCCCAATTCCGATCGTCCGCAGAATCCGGTCCGGATTTTCCTCCAATCCAGGATACCGCAGAATCCGGTCGTCCTGAAAATCCGGTCTGGGTTTTGCTCCAGTACAGGATTTATGAAAATGTCCATCTGAAACACATGATTTTTAAAAACAATTTCCAATGTGAAATACATGATTTATGAAAATGTCCATCTGAAACACATGATTTAAAAAAAAAATTCCATCTGAAATACATGATTTATGAAAATGTCCATCTGAAACACTTGATTTTTGAAAACAATTTCCAATGTGAAATACATGATTTATGAAAATGTCCATCTGAAACACATGATTTAAAAAAAAAATCCATCTGAAATACATGATTCATGAAAATGTCCATCTGAAACACATGATTTTTGAAAACAATTTCCATCTGAAATATATGGTTTATGACAACGATTTATGAAAATGTCCATCTGAAACAGGGTTAGGGCTTAAAAAAAAAAAAAAAAAAAAAAATCCAATTCCGGTCGTCCTCAGAATCCGGTCCGGGTTTTGCTCCAATCCAGGATACCGCAGAATCCGGTCGTCCTGAGAATCCGGTCCGGGTTTTGCTCCAATCCAGGATACCGCAGAATCCGGTTTTCCTCGGAATCCGGTCCGGGTTTTGCTCCAATCCAGGATACCGCAGAATCCGGTCGTCCTCGGATTCCGGTCCGGGTTTTGCTCCAATCCAGGATACCGCAGAATCCGGTTGTCCTAGGAATCCGGTCCGGGTTTTGCGGCAATCCAGGAGATCGCAGAATCCGGTCGTCCTCAGAATCCGGTCTGGGTTTTGCTCCAGTACATGATTTATGAAAATGTCCATCTGAAACACATGATTTAAAACAAAAATTCCATCTGAAATACATGATTTATGAAAATGTCCATCTGAAACACATGATTTTTGAAAAAAAATTCCATCTGAAATATATGGTTTATGACAACGATTTATGAAAATGTCCATCTGAAACAGGGTTAGGGCTTAAAAAAAAAAAAAAAAAAAAAAAAGTCCAATTCCGGTCGTCCTCAGAATCCGGTCCGGGTTTTGCTCCAATCCAGGATACCGCAGAATCCGGTCGTCCTGAGAATCCGGTCCGGGTTTTGCTCCAATCCAGGATACCGCAGAATCCGGTTTTCCTCGGAATCCAGTCCGGGTTTTGCGCCAATCCAGGATACCGCAGAATCCGGTCGTCCTGAAAATCCGGTCCGGGTTTTGCTCCAGTACATGATTTATGAAAATATCCATCTGAAACACATGATTTTTTAAAACAATTTCCAATGTGAAATACATGATTTATGAAAATGTCCATCTGAAACACATGATTTAAAAAAATTATTCCATCTGAAATACATGATTTATTAAAATGTCCATCTAAAACACTTGATTTAAAAAACAAATTCCATTTGAAATACATGATTCATGAAAATGTCCATCTGAAACACATGATTTTTGAAAAAAATTTCCATCTGAAATATATGGTTTATGACAACGATGTATGAAAATGTCCACCTGAAAAAGGGTTAGGGCTTAAAAAAAAAAAAAAAAAAAAAGTCCAATTCCGGTCGTCCTCAGAATCCGGTCCGGGTTTTGCTCCAATCCAGGATACCGCAGAATCCGGTTTTCTTCGGAATCCGGTCCGGGTTTTGCTCCAATCCAGGATACCGCAGAATCCGGTCGTCCTGAGAATCCGGTCCGGGTTTTGCTCCAATCCAGGAGACCGCAGAATCCGGTTTTCCTCGGAATCCGGTCTGGGTTTTGCTCCAATCCAGGATACCGCAGAATCCGGTCATCCTGAGAATCCGGTCCGGGTTTTGCTCCAATCCAGGAGACCGCAGAATCCGGTCGTCCTGAGAATCCGGTCCAGGTTTTGCTCCAATACATGATTTATGAAAATGTCCATCTGAAACACATGATTTTTTAAAACAATTTCAATTTGAAATACATGATTTTTGAAAATTATTTCCTTCTGAAATACTAGATTTTTAAAAACAATTTCCAATGTGAAATACATGATTTATGAAAATGTCCATCTGAAACACGATTTAAAAAAAAAAAAATTCCATCTGAAATAAATGATTTATGAAAATGTCCATCTAAAATATATGATTTAAAAAAAAAATCCATCTGAAATACATAATTCATGAAAATGTCCATCTGAAATACATGATTTTTGAAAACAATTTCCATCTGAAATATAAGGTTTATGACAACGATTTATGAAAATGTCCATCTGAAACAGGGTTAGGGCTTAAAAAAAATTAAAACAAAGCCCAATTCCGATCGTCCGCAGAATCCGGTCCGGATTTTCCTCCAATCCAGGATACCGCAGAATCCGGTCGTCCTGAAAATCCGGTCTGGGTTTTGCTCCAGTACAGGATTTATGAAAATGTCCATCTGAAACACATGATTTTTAAAAACAATTTCCAATGTGAAATACATGATTTATGAAAATGTCCATCTGAAACACATGATTTAAAAAAAAAATTCCATCTGAAATACATGATTTATGAAAATGTCCATCTGAAACACTTGATTTTTGAAAACAATTTCCAATGTGAAATACATGATTTATGAAAATGTCCATCTGAAACACATGATTTAAAAAAAAAATCCATCTGAAATACATGATTCATGAAAATGTCCATCTGAAACACATGATTTTTGAAAACAATTTCCATCTGAAATATATGGTTTATGACAACGATTTATGAAAATGTCCATCTGAAACAGGGTTAGGGCTTAAAAAAAAAAAAAAAAAAAAAAATCCAATTCCGGTCGTCCTCAGAATCCGGTCCGGGTTTTGCTCCAATCCAGGATACCGCAGAATCCGGTCGTCCTGAGAATCCGGTCCGGGTTTTGCTCCAATCCAGGATACCGCAGAATCCGGTTTTCCTCGGAATCCGGTCCGGGTTTTGCTCCAATCCAGGATACCGCAGAATCCGGTCGTCCTCGGATTCCGGTCCGGGTTTTGCTCCAATCCAGGATACCGCAGAATCCGGTTGTCCTAGGAATCCGGTCCGGGTTTTGCGGCAATCCAGGAGATCGCAGAATCCGGTCGTCCTCAGAATCCGGTCTGGGTTTTGCTCCAGTACATGATTTATGAAAATGTCCATCTGAAACACATGATTTTTTAAAGCAATTTCCAATGTGAAATACATGATTTATGAAAATGTCCATCTGAAACACATGATTTAAAACAAAAATTCCATCTGAAATACATGATTTATGAAAATGTCCATCTGAAACACATGATTTTTGAAAAAAAATTCCATCTGAAATATATGGTTTATGACAACGATTTATGAAAATGTCCATCTGAAACAGGGTTAGGGCTTAAAAAAAAAAAAAAAAAAAAAAAAGTCCAATTCCGGTCGTCCTCAGAATCCGGTCCGGGTTTTGCTCCAATCCAGGATACCGCAGAATCCGGTCGTCCTGAGAATCCGGTCCGGGTTTTGCTCCAATCCAGGATACCGCAGAATCCGGTTTTCCTCGGAATCCAGTCCGGGTTTTGCGCCAATCCAGGATACCGCAGAATCCGGTCGTCCTGAAAATCCGGTCCGGGTTTTGCTCCAGTACATGATTTATGAAAATATCCATCTGAAACACATGATTTTTTAAAACAATTTCCAATGTGAAATACATGATTTATGAAAATGTCCATCTGAAACACATGATTTAAAAAAATTATTCCATCTGAAATACATGATTTATTAAAATGTCCATCTAAAACACTTGATTTAAAAAACAAATTCCATCTGAAATACATGATTCATGAAAATGTCCATCTGAAACACATGATTTTTGAAAAAAATCCATCTGAAATACATGATTCATGAAAATGTCCATCTGAAACACATGATTTTTGAAAACAATTTCCATCTGAAATATATGGTTTATGACAACGATTTATGAAAATGTCCATCTGAAACAGGGTTAGGGCTTAAAAAAAAAAAAAAAAAAAAAAATCCAATTCCGGTCGTCCTCAGAATCCGGTCCGGGTTTTGCTCCAATCCAGGATACCGCAGAATCCGGTCGTCCTGAGAATCCGGTCCGGGTTTTGCTCCAATCCAGGATACCGCAGAATCCGGTTTTCCTCGGAATCCGGTCCGGGTTTTGCTCCAATCCAGGATACCGCAGAATCCGGTCGTCCTCGGATTCCGGTCCGGGTTTTGCTCCAATCCAGGATACCGCAGAATCCGGTTGTCCTAGGAATCCGGTCCGGGTTTTGCGGCAATCCAGGAGATCGCAGAATCCGGTCGTCCTCAGAATCCGGTCTGGGTTTTGCTCCAGTACATGATTTATGAAAATGTCCATCTGAAACACATGATTTTTTTAAAGCAATTTCCAATGTGAAATACATGATTTATGAAAATGTCCATCTGAAACACATGATTTAAAACAAAAATTCCATCTGAAATACATGATTTATGAAAATGTCCATCTGAAACACATGATTTTTGAAAAAAAATTCCATCTGAAATATATGGTTTATGACAACGATTTATGAAAATGTCCATCTGAAACAGGGTAAGGCCATACAGGCTGTTTGTGGGAATTTTTCAATGCAAACTAGTTGCCAACGGACGCATAGGCTGGACATGGGCTCGCGCTCACTATTTGGACGACACTCGCTGCTTATTCTAATGGTGGCGTGGACGTTTTACGAAAACGCTGATAAGGCCGCCAAATCACCAAAAGGCTCTGTACGGACGCCTCCGGGGGCGCCCTCGCGCTGCGTGGCACCTTATTCTTCATCGTAGTCTTCCTCAGTGACACGGAACGCCTATTTTGACCACTCACCACCTAAACTTCACCATAGTCTTCCTCGGTGCCACGGAAAGCCTTTTTTTGACCAATAACCACCTAATATCTTCACCATAGTCTTCCTCAGTGACACGGAAAGCCTATTTTGACCACTAACCACCTAAATGACCACAAAGTGCCTATTTTGACCACTGTCCACCTAAACTTCACCATAGTCTTCCTCAGTGCCACGGAACGCCTATTTTGACCAATAACCACCTAAATGACCGAAAAGTGCCTATTTTGACCACTGTCCACCTAAACTTCACCATAGTCTTCCTCAGTGCCACGGAACGCCTATTTTGACCAATAACCACCTAAATGACCGCAAAGTGCCTATTTTGACCACTGTCCACCTAAACTTCATCATAGTCTTCCTCAGTGCCACGGAACGCCTATTTTGACCAATAACCACCTAAATGACCGCAAAGTGCCTATTTTGACCACTGTCCACCTAAACTTCACCATAGTCTTCCTCAGTGCCACGGAACGCCTATTTTGACCAATAACCACCTAAATGACCGCAAAGGGCCTATTTTGACCACTGTCCACCTAAACTTCATCATAGTCTTCCTCAGTGCCACGGAAAGCCTATTTTGACCAATAACCACCTAAATGACCGCAAAGTGCCTATTTTGACCACTGTCCACCTAAACTTCACCATAGTCTTCCTCAGTGCCACGGAACGCCTATTTTGACCACTAACCACCTAAATGACCGCAAAGGGCCTATTTTGACCACTGTCCACCTAAACTTCGCCGTATTGACACGGAACGCCTTTTTTGACCACTAACCACCTAAATGACCGCAAAGTGCATATTTTGACCACTGTCCACCCAAACTTCGCCGTAGTGCCACGGAACACCTTTTTTGACCCGTAACAACTTTTTTTTTTGTCAAAGCAGGATGTATCTATATCTTGGCTTCAAAAGGTCATAATACCTCGAGATTCTATACAAGGGTAGCCGAGGGGGCCCCGATGTGAGATCCAAAGTTTCGAGTTTCTACGTTGTTCCAAAAAATGTGACAGTGTCCGATCGGCCCGAAATTGATATATATGTCACGTCACGGTCCCCTGGGACAGCGTGTGGAGTTCCGTGTCCGTATCTACTTAATTGGCCGAAAAAAAACCCTTGACCACAAACCACCTGTGAAGTTTCCATTGAAATAAGTTGAAAGTGGTATGTTGGGTATACAGGGGTCAAAAGGTCACAGGACCTCGAAATTCGGCACGGTGGTAGCCTAGGGGCCCCCGACTCGGGGGCCAGAGTTTCGGAAGTATAGATCACTTCTAAGCATGTGTTTCTGCAGTTCATAAATCTTTTCACGTCAGGTCACTTCAGTTAAATCAAAAGGGTTTTAGGCCCTATGTGAGCAACAGGCCTGTGTGAGAGATTTTTTCCAAAATGTGCACAAACAACTTGGCGTTCGGGTAGACGCTCGTCCACTCAATATGGTATTCGGGGGCCCCTAGGCTACCAGCACGTGAAGTTTGGGGCCCCTAGGACCCCCAGGGGCCGAACGGGAGCCATTGACACGGGCAACTTATTCCATTCATTTTCTTAGGTGTTTTGTGGACAGAGAGACAGGAAGGTCAGATCGCCCCGAAATTTACATGTGTGTCACGTCACGGTCCCCCGGGACAGTGTCCGGAGTTCCGTGTCCGTATCTGCCTCGATCGGCCAAACAAGACCCCTTGACCGCAAACCACCTATGAAGTTTCCATTGAAATAAGTTGCAAGTGGGATCTTGGGTATACAGGGGTCAAAAGGTCACAGGACCTCGAAATTCGGTACGGTGGTAGCCTAGGGGCCCCCGACTCGGGGGCCAGAGTTTCGGAAGTATAGATCACTTCTAAGTATGTGTTTCTGCAGTTCATAAATCTTTTCACGTCAGGTCACTTCAGTTAAATCAAAAGGGTTTTAGGCCCTATGTGAGCAACAGGCCTGTGTGAGAGATTTTTTCCAAAATGTGCACAAACAACTTGGCGTTCGGGTAGAGGCTCATCCTCTCAATATGGTATTCGGGGGCCCCTAGGCTACCAGCACGTGAAGTTTGGGGCCCCTAGGACCCCCAGGGGCCGAACGGGAGCCATTGACACACGCAACTTATTCCATTCATTTTCCTAGGTGTTTTGCGGACAGTGAGACAGGAAGGTCAGATCGCCCCGAAATGGACATGTACGTCAATGGACATGTAATTTATCTTATTAATAAAATATGACCTATTAATGCATTGTCCACGGAAAGCCTGTGGAGGCCCCGTCAAATAAGTTACAGGTGTCACTTTCTTATATTGGAATGCATTAATAAGTCATATTTTATTAATAAGATTATTTTATTGCATATCTGGTATTAAAAAAAATATGAGCTTTTTATTAATGTTAAGCATTTAATGATAGCATACAAATTTCCAGCATTATGAACAAAATTTATGTTGCGATTTGGTCATATTTAGGTTGAATATTGGTCCATTTGCAGCACATGTGCTGCGTTGCATTTTTATGCAAATTAAGCCATTTTAATAGTCACAATGTATATGAAACTGTTGTACGGTGTTTACTGAGCACTGTACTTTAGATTTTATGCAAAAAAATAATCTTATTAATAAAACATGACCTATTAATGCATTGTCCACGGAAAGCTTGTGGAGGCCCCGTCAAATAAGTTACAGGTGTCACTTTCTTATGTTGGAATGCATTAATAAGTCATATTTTATTATTTTATTGCATATCTGGTATTAAAAAAATATGAGCTTTTTATTCATGTTAAGCATTTAATGATAGCATAAAAATTTCCAGGATTATGAACAAAACATATGTTGCGATTTGGTCATATTTAGGTTGAATATTGGTCCATTTGCAGCACATGTGCTGCGTTGCATTTTTATGCAAATTAAGCCATTTTAATAGCTACAATGTACATGAAACTGTTGTACGGTGTTTACTGAGCACTGTACTTTAGATTTTATGCAAAAAAATAATCTTATTAATAAAATATGACCTATTAATGCATTGTCCACGGAAAGCCTGTGGAGGCCCCGTCAAATAAGTTACAGGTGTCACTTTCTTATGTTGGAATGCATTAATAAGTCATATTTTATTATTTTATTGCATATCTGGTATTAAAAAATGTGAGCTTTTTATTAATGTTAAGCATTTAATGATAGCATAAAAATTTCCAGGATTATGAACAAAATTTATGTTGCAATTTGGTCATATTTAGGTTGAATATTGGTCCATTTGCAGCACATGTGCTGCGTTGCATTTTTATGCAAATTAAGCCATTTTAATAGCCACAATGTATATGAAACTGTTGTACGGTGTTTACTGAGCACTGTACTTTAGATTTTATGCAAAACAATAATCTTATTAATAAAATATGACCTATTAATGCATTGTCCACGGAAAGCATGTGGAGGCCCCGTCAAATAAGTTACAGGTGTCACTTTCTTATGTTGGAATGCATTAATAAGTCATATTTTATTATTTTATTGCATATCTGGTATTAAAAAATATGAGCTATTTATTAATGTTAAGCATTTAATGATAGCATAAGCATTTCCAGGATTATGAACAAAATATATGTTGCGATTTGGCCATATTTAGGTTATATAGAGCTGTTTTTAATTAATGCAAATTTGACAGTAGAATTTTGTTAATATTTCAGGAAATCTTTATGGTAATTTTAAAAGGTTACCATCAATGTAAAGCTCATTATCTAAGCTTTCCAAAGATATATGATATGTTGGTATAGCCTGTTTATAAATGGAGAAAGCACAGGTCACATAGAGCTGTTTTTATTGAATGCAGTGCTTAAATTTGACAGTAGCTTTTTGTTAATATTTCAGGAAATCTTTATGGTAAATTTTAAAGGTTACCATCAATGTAAAGCTCATTATCTAAGCTTTCCAGAGATATATGATATGTTGGTATAGCCTATTTAGAAATGGAGAAAGCACAGGTCAAATAGAGCTTTTTTTATTGAATGCAGTGCTTAAATTTGACAGTAGCTTTATTTTTATATTTCAGGCAATCTTTATGGTATTTTTAAAAGGTTACCATCAATGTAAAGGTCATTATCTAAGCTTTCCAAAAATATATGATATGTTGGTATAGCCTATTTAGAAATGGAGAAAGCACAGGTCACATAGAGCTGTTTTTATTGAATGCAGTGCTTAAATTTGACAGTAGCTTTTTGTTAATATTTCAGGAAATCTTTATGGTAAATTTTAAAGGTTACCATCAATGTAAAGCTCATTATCTAAGCTTTCCAGAGATATATGACATGTTGGTATAGCCTATTTAGAAATGGAGAAAGCACAGGTCAAATAGAGCTGTTTTTATTGAATGCAGTGCTTAAATTTGACAGTAGCTTTATTTTAATATTTCAGGCAATCTTTATGGTATTTTTAAAAGGTTACCATCAATGTAAAGCTCCTTATCTAAGCCTTCCAGAGATATATGACATGTTGGTATAGCCTATTTAGAAATGGAGAAAGCACAGGTCAAATAGAGCTGTTTTTATTGAATGCAGTGCTTAAATTTGACAGTAGCTTTTTGTTAATATTTCAAGAAATCTTTATGGTATTTTTAAAAGGTTACCATCAATGTAAAGCTCATTATCTAAGCTTTCCAAAGATATATGATATGTTGGTATAGCCTATTTAGAAATGGAGAAAGCACAGGTCACATAGAGCTGTTTTTATTGAATGCAGTGCTTAAATTTGACAGTAGATTTTTGTTAATATTTCAGGAAATCTTTATGGTATTTTTAAAAGGTTACCATCAATGTAAAGCTCATTATCTAAGCTTTCCAAAGATATATGATATGTTGGTATAGCCTATTTAGAAATGGAGAAAGCACAGGTCACATAGAGCTGTTTTTATTGAATGCAGTGCTTAAATTTGACAGTAGCTTTATTTTAATATTTCAGGCAATCTTTATGGTATTTTTAAAAGGTTACCATCAATGTAAAGCTCCTTATCTAAGCCTTCCAGAGATATATGACATGTTGGTATAGCCTATTTAGAAATGGAGAAAGCACAGGTCAAATAGAGCTGTTTTTATTGAATGCAGTGCTTAAATTTGACAGTAGCTTTTTGTTAATATTTCAAGAAATCTTTATGGTATTTTTAAAAGGTTACCATCAATGTAAAGCTCATTATCTAAGCTTTCCAAAGATATATGATATGTTGGTATAGCCTATTTAGAAATGGAGAAAGCACAGGTCACATAGAGCTGTTTTTATTGAATGCAGTGCTTAAATTTGACAGTAGATTTTTGTTAATATTTCAGGAAATCTTTATGGTATTTTTAAAAGGTTACCATCAATGTAAAGCTCATTATCTAAGCTTTCCAAAGATATATGATATGTTGGTATAGCCTATTTAGAAATGGAGAAAGCACAGGTCACATAGAGCTGTTTTTATTGAATGCAGTGCTTAAATTTGACAGTAGCTTTTTGTTAATATTTCAGGAAATATTTATGGTATTTTTAAACGGTTACCATCAATGTAAAGCACATTATCTAAGCTTTCCAAAAATATATGACATGTTGGTATAGCCTATTTAGACATGGAGAAATCACAGGCCAAATAGAGCTGAATTTCTGAAAGCGGTGAATGCAGTTTATAAAATAATTTGGGGGCGAGGATTAATATTTGATGTCTTACATTGTCTTACATCTGATTGATATCTGATGTCTTACATTGTAATAAAAATTGTTTCTGTTTATTTTATATCCTGTTTGTGACCTAAAAAAGTAAATAACAAAAAAATGAAACATATGTGCTACATAAGTTGAGAAAAAATATTAATTAACAAATCTAATACACACATAATCTATTAAAAAAATCTTAAAATAACTGAATAAAGACAATAATAAGGGGTTTTAAATTGAAAAAGTATTTATTAAAAAGTATTTTTTTTTTAATCACTGTTCTTGGTGCTGCTGCTGCTGCTCCTCAACCTCCTCGTCCTCTTCCTCCTCATCATCTGCGAAATACTGCAGAGACAGACAAAAAAATTATAAATTAAAAAATTGAACAAAACGTTTACAAATACACTACATAGTTAAAGAGGGCACAATAATTCTATACATTACATCTTCATGATCTTCCAGAGGAGCAGGATGAGGGGCGGGAAGTGGTGGCGGTGGTGGAGGTGAAGGTGGAGCAACAGGAGGAAGAGGAGGGGGAGGAACATTTGGGGGTTCCTCGTCTCCTGAAGAGCTTGAGTCTGTGTCCTGCAAAATAGCACAACACAACAGCTGTTAAAAACTTAAATCATTTAATTATCAGTCTAAAAATGTATGCTTAGCTAAAAGACAGGTAAACACTTACTGTACGGCTTATTATTTCAGTAGTGGCCTATGGAAAATCATAATAAATAATAAATTATGAAATATGAATTACTATCTTTATATTAAGAATAATTTTATTGAATTTCTATTAGTACTCACAATATCGCTGGCACCATGGATCTCAACCCCACTGTCCACCCAACCGCTCATTTTTCCTGTGGGTCAGAACATACATACATATGTGCAGATAGGAATAATGGAATAGGACTCCGGTTCTATTTTGTGACTTTGACTTTGCTATACCTTGTTCACAGACAGAGAGGTCAGAGGTTAAATTGAGCTAATTTCAGCGTTTTGTGTGTCGCCTTCAAAACAACAGAAATCGGACAGTAGGAAATTGTTTGTCATTCAGGCAATTCTGAAGCTACAATTAAATCATTAATATCAATGTAAAGCGTATAACTTAACATTTCTAATGAGCTTAAGGACTTTGCTGTACCTTGTTCAAGGACGGAGAGTTCGGAGGTCAAATGGAGCTAATTTCAGAGCCTTCAAAACAACAGAAATTGGACAGTTGGAAATTATTTTTCATTCAGGCAATTTTTTATCTGCAATTAAATAATTGATATCAGCCAAATCTGAGCCTAACATTAAGTAATTTATATCAAAGTAATTTATATCAATGTAAAATAAAATATTGTTCACAGACAGAGAGGTCGGAGATCAAATTAGGCTAATTTCAGCGCTTTGTAAAAGCGTCTGCTAAATGCATAAATGTAAATGTATTAAATATTATTGAAAAAACAGTAATGCAATTCTGGTGAATCTAAAATAGCTTCTTTTTTTTTTTTTTTATAATTTGGAACTGTTGGAGAGTGAGACAGTTTCCTTCTGAAGCCAAGATAAATTTATAAAATAATCTGGGGCCCAGGATTAATATTTGATGTCTTACATTGTAATAAAAAGTATTTCTGTTATTTTGTGAATATTTCAGCAAATCTTTATGGTATTTTTAAACAGGTGCAAGCAATGGAAGGCCCAGTTTCTTAGCTTTCCAAATATATATGACATGAAGGTATAGTCTGTTTAGGAATGGAGAAAGCACAGGTCACATAGAGCTTTTTTATTGAATGCAGTGCTGAAATTTGACAGTAGCTTTTTGTTAATATTTCAGGAAATCTTTATGGTAATTTTAAAAGGTTACAATCAATGTAAAGCACATTATCTAAGCTTTCCAAAAATATATGACCTGTTGGTATAGCCTATTTAGAAATGGAGAAAGCACAGGTCACATAGAGCTGTTTTTATTGAATGCAGTGCTTAAATTTGACAGTAGCTTTTTGTTAATATTTCAGGAAATCTTTATGGTATTTTTAAAAGGTTACCATCAATGTAAAGCTCATTATCTAAGCTTTCCAAAAATATATGACATGTTGGTATAGCTTATTTAGAAATGGAGAAAGCACAGGTCACATAGAGTTTTTTTATTGAATGCAGTGCTGAAATTTGACAGTAGCTTTTTGTTAATATTTCAGGAAATCTTTATGGTAATTTTAAAAGGTTACAATCAATGTAAAGCTCATTATCTAAGCTTTCCAAAAATATATGACATGTTGGTATAGCCTATTTAGAAATGGAGAAAGCACAGGTCACATAGAGCTGTTTTTATTGTATGCAGTGCTGAAATTTGACAGTAGCTTTTTGTTAATATTTCAGGAAATCTTTATGGTAATTTTAAAAGGTTACAATGAATGTAAAGCTCATTATCTAAGCTTTCCAAAAATATATGATATGTGTGTATAGCTTATTTAGAAATGGAGAAAGCACAGGTCACATAGAGTTTTTTTATTGAATGCAGTGCTGAAATTTGACAGTAGCTTTTTGTTAATATTTCAGGAAATCTTTATGGTATTTTTAAAAGGTTACCATCAATGTAAAGCTCATTATCTAAGCTTACCAAATAGATATGATATGTTGGTATAGCCTGTTTAGAAATGGAGAAAGCACAGGTCAAATTGTATGCAAATTAAGCCATTTTATTAGCTACAATGTATATGAAACTGCTGTACGGTGTTTACTGAGCACTGCACTTTAGATTTTATGCAAAAAAATAATCTTATTAATAAAATATGACCTATTAATGCATTGTCCACGGAAAGCTTGTAGAGGCCCCGTCAAATAAGTTACAGGTGTCACTTTCTTATTTTGGAATGCATTAATAAGTCATATTTTATTATTTTATTGCATATCTGGTATTAAAAAAATATGAGCTTTTTATTAATGTTAATCATTTAATGATAGCATAAAAATTTCCAGGATTATGAACAAAATATATGTTGCGATTTGGTCATATTTAGGTTGAATATTGGTCCATTTGCAGCACATGTGCTGCGTTGCATTTTTATGCAAATTAAGCCATTTTAATAGCCACAATGTATATGAAACAGTTGTACGGTGTTTACTGAGCACTGTACTTTAGATTTTATGCAAAAAAATAATCTTATTAATAAAATATGACCTATTAATGCATTGTCCACGGAAAGCCTGTGGAGGCCCCGTCAAATAAGTTACAGGTGTCACTTTCTTATGTTGGAATGCATTAATAAGTCATATTTTATTATTTTATTGCATATCTGGTATTAAAAAAATATGAGCTTTTTATTAATGTTAATCATTTAATGATAGCATAAAAATTTCCAGGATTATGAACAAAATATATGTTGCGATTTGGTCATATTTAGGTTGAATATTGGTCCATTTGCAGCACATGTGCTGCGTTGCATTTTTATGCAAATTAAGCCATTTTAATAGCCACAATGTATATGAAACTGTTGTACGGTGTTTACTGAGCACTGTACTTTAGATTTTATGCAAAAAAATCATCTTATTAATAAAATATGACCTATTAATGCATTGTCCACGGAAAGCCTGTGGAGGCCCCGTCAAATAAGTTACAGGTGTCACTTTCTTATGTTGGAATGCATTAATAAGTCATATTTTATTATTTTATTGCATATCTGGTATTACAAAATATGAGCTTTTTATTAATGTTAAGCATTTAATGATAGCATAAAAATTTCCAGGATTATGAACAAAATATATGTTGAGTTTTGGTCATATTTAGGTTGAATATTGGTCCATTTGCAGCACATGTGCTGCGTTGCATTTTTATGCAAATTAAACCATTTTAATAGCCACAATGTATATGAAACTGTTGTACGGTGTTTACTGAGCACTGTACTTTAGATTTTATGCAAAAAATAATCTTATTAATAAAATATGACCTATAAATGCATTGTCCACGGAAAGCCTGTGGAGGCCCCGTCAAATAAGTTACATGTGTCACTTTCTTATGTTGGAATGCATTAATAAGTCATATTTTATTATTTTATTGCATATCTGGTATTAAAAAATATGAGCTTTTTATTAATGTTAAGCATTTAATGATAGCATAAACATTTCCAGGATTATGAACAAAATATATGTTGCGATTTGGCCATATTTAGGTTATATAGAGCTGTTTTTAATTAATGCAAATTTGACAGTAGCATTTTCTTAATATTTCAGGAAATCTTTATGGTATTTTTAAAAGGTTACCATCAATGTAAAGCTCATTATCTAAGCTTTCCAAAAATATATGACATGTTGGTATAGCCTATTTAGAAATGGAGAAAGCACAGGTCACATAGAGCTGTTTTTATTGAATGCAGTGCTGAAATTTGACAGTAGCTTTTTGTTAATATTTCAGGAAATCTTTATGGTATTTTTAAAAGGTTACCATCAATGTAAAGCTCATTATCTAAGCTTTCCAAAAATATATGACATGTTGGTATAGCCTATTTAGAAATGGAGAAAGCACAGGTCACATAGAGCTGTTTTTATTGAATGCAGTGCTTAAATTTGACAGTAGCTTTTTGTTAATATTTCAGGAAATCTTTATGGTAATTTTAAAAGGTTACAATCAATGTAAGGCTCATTATCTAAGCTTTCCAAAAATATATGATATGTGTGTATAGCCTATTTAGAAATGGAGAAAGCACAGGTCACATAGAGCTGTTTTTATTGAATGCAGTGCTTAAATTTAACAGTAGCTTTTTGTTAATATTTCAGGAAATCTTTATGGTATTTTTAAAAGGTTACCATCAATGTAAAGGTCATTATCTAAGCTTTCCAAAAATATATGACATGTTGGTATAGCCTATTTAGAAATGGAGAAAGCACAGGTCAAATAGAGCTGTTTTTATTGAATGCAGTGCTGAAATTTGAAAGTAACTTTTTGTTAATATTTCAGGAAATCTTTATGGTATTTTTAAAAGGTTACCATCAATGGAAAGCACATTATCTAAGCTTTCCAAAAATATATGATATGTGTGTATAGCCTATTTAGAAATGGAGAAAGCACAGGTCAAATAGAGCTGTTTTTATTGAATGCAGTGCTTAAATTTGACAGTAACTTTTTGTTAATATTTCAGGAAATCTTTATGGTATTTTTAAAAGGTTACCATCAATGTAAAGCTCATTATCTAAGCTTTCCAAAAATATATGACATGTTGGTATAGCCTATTTAGAAATGGAGAAAGCACAGGTCAAATAGAGCTGTTTTTATTGAATGCAGTGCTGAAATTTGAAAGTAGCTTTTTGTTAATATTTCAGGAAATCTTTATGGTATTTTTAAAAGGTTACCATCAATGGAAAGCACATTATCTAAGCTTTCCAAAAATATATGATATGTGTGTATAGCCTATTTAGAAATGGAGAAAGCACAGGTCACATAGAGCTGTTTTTATTGAATGCAGTGCTGAAATTTGACAGTAGCTTTTTGTTAATATTTCAGGAAATCTTTATGGTATTTTTAAAAGATTACCATCAATGGAAAGCACATTATCTAAGCTTTCCAAAAATATATGATATGTGTGTATAGCCTATTTAGAAATGGAGAAAGCACAGGTCACATAGAGCTGTTTTTATTGAATGCAGTGCTGAAATTTGACAGTAGCTTTTTATTAATATTTCAGGAAATCTTTATGGTATTTTTAAAAGGTTACCATCAATGGAAAGCACATTATCTAAGCTTTCCAAAAATATATGATATGTGTGTATAGCCTATTTAGAAATGGAGAAAGCACAGGTCACATAGAGTTTTTTATTGAATGCAGTGCTTAAATTTGACAGTAGCTTTTTGTTAATATTTCAGGAAATCTTTATGGTAATTTTAAAAGGTTACCATCAATGGAAAGCACATTATCTAAGCTTTCCAAAAATATATGATATGTGTGTATAGCCTATTTAGAAATGGAGAAAGCACAGGTCACATAGAGCTGTTTTTATTGAATGCAGTGCTGAAATTTGACAGTAGCTTTTTATTAATATTTCAGGAAATCTTTATGGTATTTTTAAAAGGTTACCATCAATGGAAAGCACATTATCTAAGCTTTCCAAAAATATATGATATGTTGGTATAGCCTATTTAGAAATGGAGAAAGCACAGGTCACATAGAGTTTTTTATTGAATGCAGTGCTTAAATTTGACAGTAGCTTTTTGTTAATATTTCAGGAAATCTTTATGGTATTTTTAAAAGGTTACCATCAATGTAAAGGTCATTATCTAAGCTTTCCAAAAATATATGACATGTTGGTATAGCCTATTTAGAAATGGAGAAAGCACAGGTCACATAGAGCTGTTTTTATTGAATGCAGTGCTGAAATTTGACAGTAGCTTTTTGTTAATATTTCAGGAAATCTTTATGGTATTTTTAAAAGGTTACCATCAATGTAAAGGTCATTATCTAAGCTTTCCAAAAATATATGACATGTTGGTATAGCCTATTTAGAAATGGAGAAAGCACAGGTCAAATAGAGCTGTTTTTATTGAATGCAGTGCTGAAATTTGAAAGTAGCTTTTTGTTAATATTTCAGGAAATCTTTATGGTATTTTTAAAAGGTTACCATCAATGGAAAGCACATTATCTAAGCTTTCCAAAAATATATGATATGTGTGTATAGCCTATTTAGAAATGGAGAAAGCACAGGTCACATAGAGCTGTTTTTATTGAATGCAGTGCTGAAATTTGACAGTAGCTTTTTGTTAATATTTCAGGAAATCTTTATGGTATTTTTAAAAGGTTACCATCAATGTAAAGGTCATTATCTAAGCTTTCCAAAAATATATGACATGTTGGTATAGCCTATTTAGAAATGGAGAAAGCACAGGTCAAATAGAGCTGTTTTTATTGAATGCAGTGCTGAAATTTGAAAGTAGCTTTTTGTTAATATTTCAGGAAATCTTTATGGTATTTTTAAAAGGTTACCATCAATGGAAAGCACATTATCTAAGCTTTCCAAAAATATATGATATGTGTGTATAGCCTATTTAGAAATGGAGAAAGCACAGGTCACATAGAGCTGTTTTTATTGAATGCAGTGCTGAAATTTGACAGTAGCTTTTTATTAATATTTCAGGAAATCTTTATGGTATTTTTAAAAGGTTACCATCAATGGAAAGCACATTATCTAAGCTTTCCAAAAATATATGATATGTGTGTATAGCCTATTTAGAAATGGAGAAAGCACAGGTCACATAGAGCTGTTTTTATTGAATGCAGTGCTGAAATTTGACAGTAGCTTTTTGTTAATATTTCAGGAAATCTTTATGGTATTTTTAAAAGGTTACCATCAATGGAAAGCACATTATCTAATCTTTCCAAAAATATATGATATGTGTGTATAGCCTATTTAGAAATGGAGAAAGCACAGGTCACATAGAGCTGTTTTTATTGAATGCAGTGCTGAAATTTGAAAGTAGCTTTTTGTTAATATTTCAGGAAATCTTTATGGTATTTTTAAAAGGTTACCATCAATGGAAAGCACATTATCTAAGCTTTCCAAAAATATATGATATGTGTGTATAGCCTATTTAGAAATGGAGAAAGCACAGGTCACATAGAGCTGTTTTTATTGAATGCAGTGCTGAAATTTGACAGTAGCTTTTTATTAATATTTCAGGAAATCTTTATGGTATTTTTAAAAGGTTACCATCAATGGAAAGCACATTATCTAAGCTTTCCAAAAATATATGATATGTGTGTATAGCCTATTTAGAAATGGAGAAAGCACAGGTCACATAGAGCTGTTTTTATTGAATGCAGTGCTGAAATTTGACAGTAGCTTTTTGTTAATATTTCAGGAAATCTTTATGGTAATTTTAAAAGGTTACCATCAATGTAAAGCTCATTATCTAAGCTTTCCAAAAATATATGATATGTGTGTATAGCCTATTTAGAAATGGAGAAAGCACAGGTCACATAGAGCTGTTTTTATTGAATGAAGTGCTGAAATTTGACAGTAGCTTTTTGTTAATATTTCAGGAAATCTTTATGGTAATTTTAAAAGGTTACCATCAATGGAAAGCACATTATCTAAGCTTTCCAAAAATATATGATATGTGTGTATAGCCTATTTAGAAATGGAGAAAGCACAGGTCAAATAGAGCTGTTTTTATTGAATGCAGTGCTTAAATTTGACAGTAGCTTTTTGTTAATATTTCAGGAAATCTTTATGGTATTTTTAAAAGGTTACCATCAATGTAAAGGTCATTATCTAAGCTTTCCAAAAATATATGACATGTTGGTATAGCCTATTTAGAAATGGAGAAAGCACAGGTCACATAGAGCTGTTTTTATTGAATGCAGTGCTTAAATTTGACAGTAGCTTTTTGTTAATATTTCAGGAAATCTTTATGGTATTTTTAAAAGGTTACCATCAATGTAAAGGTCATTATCTAAGCTTTCCAAAAATATATGACATGTTGGTATAGCCTATTTAGAAATGGAGAAAGCACAGGTCACATAGAGCTGTTTTTATTGAATGCAGTGCTGAAATTTGACAGTAGCTTTTTGTTAATATTTCAGGAAATCTTTATGGTATTTTTAAAAGGTTACCATCAATGTAAAGGTCATTATCTAAGCTTTCCAAAAATATATGACATGTTGGTATAGCCTATTTAGAAATGGAGAAAGCACAGGTCAAATAGAGCTGTTTTTATTGAATGCAGTGCTGAAATTTGACAGTAGCTTTTTGTTAATATTTCAGGAAATCTTTATGGTATTTTTAAAAGGTTACCATCAATGTAAAGGTCATTATCTAAGCTTTCCAAAAATATATGACATGTTGGTATAGCCTATTTAGAAATGGAGAAAGCACAGGTCAAATAGAGCTGTTTTTATTGAATGCAGTGCTGAAATTTGAAAGTAGCTTTTTGTTAATATTTCAGGAAATCTTTATGGTATTTTTAAAAGGTTACCATCAATGGAAAGCACATTATCTAAGCTTTCCAAAAATATATGATATGTGTGTATAGCCTATTTAGAAATGGAGAAAGCACAGGTCACATAGAGCTGTTTTTATTGAATGCAGTGCTGAAATTTGACAGTAGCTTTTTTTTAATATTTCAGGAAATCTTTATGGTATTTTTAAAAGGTTACCATCAATGTAAAGGTCATTATCTAAGCTTTCCAAAAATATATGACATGTTGGTATAGCCTATTTAGAAATGGAGAAAGCACAGGTCACATAGAGCTGTTTTTATTGAATGCAGTGCTGAAATTTGAAAGTAGCTTTTTGTTAATATTTCAGGAAATCTTTATGGTATTTTTAAAAGGTTACCATCAATGGAAAGCACATTATCTAAGCTTTCCAAAAATATATGATATGTGTGTATAGCCTATTTAGAAATGGAGAAAGCACAGGTCACATAGAGCTGTTTTTATTGAATGCAGTGCTGAAATTTGACAGTAGCTTTTTGTTAATATTTCAGGAAATCTTTATGGTATTTTTAAAAGGTTACCATCAATGGAAAGCACATTATCTAATCTTTCCAAAAATATATGATATGTGTGTATAGCCTATTTAGAAATGGAGAAAGCACAGGTCACATAGAGCTGTTTTTATTGAATGCAGTGCTGAAATTTGACAGTAGCTTTTTGTTAATATTTCAGGAAATCTTTATGGTATTTTTAAAAGGTTACCATCAATGGAAAGCACATTATCTAAGCTTTCCAAAAATATATGATATGTTGGTATAGCCTATTTAGAAATGGAGAAAGCACAGGTCACATAGAGCTGTTTTTATTGAATGCAGTGCTTAAATTTGACAGTAGCTTTTTGTTAATATTTCAGGAAATCTTTATGGTATTTTTAAAAGGTTACCATCAATGTAAAGGTCATTATCTAAGCTTTCCAAAAATATATGACATGTTGGTATAGCCTATTTAGAAATGGAGAAAGCACAGGTCACATAGAGCTGTTTTTATTGAATGCAGTGCTGAAATTTGACAGTAGCTTTTTGTTAATATTTCAGGAAATCTTTATGGTATTTTTAAAAGGTTACCATCAATGTAAAGGTCATTATCTAAGCTTTCCAAAAATATATGACATGTTGGTATAGCCTATTTAGAAATGGAGAAAGCACAGGTCAAATAGAGCTGTTTTTATTGAATGCAGTGCTGAAATTTGACAGTAGCTTTTTGTTAATATTTCAGGAAATCTTTATGGTATTTTTAAAAGGTTACCATCAATGTAAAGGTCATTATCTAAGCTTTCCAAAAATATATGACATGTTGGTATAGCCTATTTAGAAATGGAGAAAGCACAGGTCAAATAGAGCTGTTTTTATTGAATGCAGTGCTGAAATTTGAAAGTAGCTTTTTGTTAATATTTCAGGAAATCTTTATGGTATTTTTAAAAGGTTACCATCAATGGAAAGCACATTATCTAAGCTTTCCAAAAATATATGATATGTGTGTATAGCCTATTTAGAAATGGAGAAAGCACAGGTCACATAGAGCTGTTTTTATTGAATGCAGTGCTGAAATTTGACAGTAGCTTTTTTTTAATATTTCAGGAAATCTTTATGGTATTTTTAAAAGGTTACCATCAATGTAAAGGTCATTATCTAAGCTTTCCAAAAATATATGACATGTTGGTATAGCCTATTTAGAAATGGAGAAAGCACAGGTCACATAGAGCTGTTTTTATTGAATGCAGTGCTGAAATTTGAAAGTAGCTTTTTGTTAATATTTCAGGAAATCTTTATGGTATTTTTAAAAGGTTACCATCAATGGAAAGCACATTATCTAAGCTTTCCAAAAATATATGATATGTGTGTATAGCCTATTTAGAAATGGAGAAAGCACAGGTCACATAGAGCTGTTTTTATTGAATGCAGTGCTGAAATTTGACAGTAGCTTTTTGTTAATATTTCAGGAAATCTTTATGGTATTTTTAAAAGGTTACCATCAATGGAAAGCACATTATCTAATCTTTCCAAAAATATATGATATGTGTGTATAGCCTATTTAGAAATGGAGAAAGCACAGGTCACATAGAGCTGTTTTTATTGAATGCAGTGCTGAAATTTGACAGTAGCTTTTTGTTAATATTTCAGGAAATCTTTATGGTATTTTTAAAAGGTTACCATCAATGGAAAGCACATTATCTAAGCTTTCCAAAAATATATGATATGTGTGTATAGCCTATTTAGAAATGGAGAAAGCACAGGTCACATAGAGCTGTTTTTATTGAATGCAGTGCTGAAATTTGACAGTAGCTTTTTGTTAATATTTCAGGAAATCTTTATGGTATTTTTAAAAGATTACCATCAATGGAAAGCACATTATCTAAGCTTTCCAAAAATATATGATATGTGTGTATAGCCTATTTAGAAATGGAGAAAGCACAGGTCACATAGAGCTGTTTTTATTGAATGCAGTGCTGAAATTTGACAGTAGCTTTTTATTAATATTTCAGGAAATCTTTATGGTATTTTTAAAAGGTTACCATCAATGGAAAGCACATTATCTAAGCTTTCCAAAAATATATGATATGTGTGTATAGCCTATTTAGAAATGGAGAAAGCACAGGTCACATAGAGCTGTTTTTATTGAATGCAGTGCTGAAATTTGACAGTAGCTTTTTGTTAATATTTCAGGAAATCTTTATGGTAATTTTAAAAGGTTACCATCAATGTAAAGCTCATTATCTAAGCTTTCCAAAAATATATGATATGTGTGTATAGCCTATTTAGAAATGGAGAAAGCACAGGTCACATAGAGCTGTTTTTATTGAATGAAGTGCTGAAATTTGACAGTAGCTTTTTGTTAATATTTCAGGAAATCTTTATGGTAATTTTAAAAGGTTACCATCAATGTAAAGCACATTATCTAAGCTTTCCAAGAATATATGATATGTGTGTATAGCCTATTTAGAAATGGAGAAAGCACAGGTCACATAGAGCTGTTTTTATTGAATGCAGTGCTGAAATTTGACAGTAGCTTTTTGTTAATATTTCAGGAAATCTTTATGGTAATTTTAAAAGGTTACCATCAATGTAAAGATCATTATCTAAGCTTTCCAAAAATATATGATATGTGTGTATAGCCTATTTAGAAATGGAGAAAGCACAGGTCACATAGAGCTGTTTTTATTGAATGCAGTGCTTAAATTTGACAGTAGCTTTTTGTTAATATTTCAGGAAATCTTTATGGTATTTTTAAAAGGTTACCATCAATGTAAAGCTCATTATCTAAGCTTTCCAAAAATATATGACATGTTGGTATAGCCTATTTAGACATGGAGAAAGCACAGGTCACATATAGCTGTTTTTGTTGTATGCAGTGCTTAAATTTGACAGTAGCTTTTTGTTAATATTTCAGGAAATCTTTATGGTTATTTTAAAAGGTTACCATCAATGTAAAGGTCATTATCTAAGCTTTCCAAAAATATATGATATGTTGGTATAGCCTATTTAGAAATGGAGAAAGCACAGGTCAAATAGAGCTGTTTTTATTGAATGCAGTGCTGAAATTTGAAAGTAGCTTTTTGTTAATATTTCAGGAAATCTTTATGGTATTTTTAAAAGGTTACCATCAATGTAAAGCTCATTATCTAAGCTTTCCAAAAATATATGATATGTGTGTATAGCCTATTTAGAAATGGAGAAAGCACAGGTCACATAGAGCTGTTTTTATTGAATGCAGTGCTGAAATTTGACAGTAGCTTTTTGTTAATATTTCAGGAAATCTTTATGGTATTTTTAAAAGGTTACCATCAATGTAAAGCTCATTATCTAAGCTTTCCAAAAATAAATGACATGTTGGTATAGCCTATTTAGAAATGGAGAAAGCACAGGTCACATAGAGCTGTTTTTATTGAATGCAGTGCTTAAATTTGACAACAGCTTTTTGTTAATATTTCAGGAAATCTTTATGGTAATTTTAAAAGGTTACCATCAATGTAAAGCTCATTATCTAAGCTTTCCAAAAATAAATGACATGTTGGTATAGCCTATTTAGAAATGGAGAAAGCACAGGTCACATAGAGCTGTTTTTATTGAATGCAGTGCTTAAATTTGACAACAGCTTTTTGTTAATATTTCAGGAAATCTTTATGGTAATTTTAAAAGGTTACCATCAATGTAAAGCACATTATCTAAGCTTTCCAAAAATATATGACATGTTGGTATAGCCTATTTAGAAATGGAGAAAGCACAGGTCAAATAGAGCTTTTTTTTATTGAATGCAGTGCTTAAATTTGACAATAGCTTTTTGTTAATATTTCAGGAAATCTTTATGGTAATTTTAAAAGGTTACCATCAATGTAAAGCTCATTATCTAAGCTTTCCAAATATATATGATATGTGTGTATAGCCTATTTAGAAATGGAGAAAGCACAGGTCAAATAGAGCTTTTTTTTATTGAATGCAGTGCTTAAATTTGACAATAGCTTTTTGTTAATATTTCAGGAAATCTTTATGGTAATTTTAAAAGGTTACCATCAATGTAAAGCTCATTATCTAAGCTTTCCAAATATATATGATATGTTGGTATAGCCTGTTTAGAAATGGAGAAAGCACAGGTCAAATTGTATGCAAATTAAGCCATTTTATTAGCTACAATGTACATGAAACAGTTGTACGGTGTTTACTGAGCACAGTACTTTAGATTTTATGCAAAAAATAATCTTATTAATAAAATATGACCTATAAATGCATTGTCCACGGAAAGCCTGTGGAGGCCCCGTCAAATAAGTTACAGGTGTCACTTTCTTATGTTGGAATGCATTAATAAGTCATATTTTATTATTTTATTGCATATCTGGTATTACAAAATATGAGCTTTTTATTAATGTTAAGCATTTAATGATAGCATAAAAATTTCCAGGATTATGAACAAAATTTATGTTGCGATTTGGTCATATTTAGGTTGAATATTGGTCCATTTGCAGCACATGTGCTGCGTTGCATTTTTATGCAAATTAAGCCATTTTAATAGCCACAATGTATATGAAACTGTTGTACGGTGTTTACTGAGCACTGTACTTTAGATTTTATGCAAAAAAATTATCTTATTAATAAAATATGAATTATTAATGCATTGTCCACGGAAAGCCTGTGGAGGCCCCGTCAAATAAGTTACAGGTGTCACTTTCTTATGTTGGAATGCATTAATAAGTCATATTTTATTATTTTATTGCATATCTGGTATTACAAAATATGAGCTTTTTATTAATGTTAAGCATTTAATGATAGCATAAAAATTTCCAGGATTATGAACAAAATATATGTTGCGATTTGGTCATATTTAGGTTGAATATTGGTCCATTTGCAGCACATGTGCTGCGTTGCATTTTTATGCAAATTAAACCATTTTAATAGCCACAATGTATATGAAACTGTTGTACGGTGTTTACTGAGCACTGTACTTTAGATTTTATGCAAAAAATAATCTTATTAATAAAATATGACCTATAAATGCATTGTCCACGGAAAGCCTGTGGAGGCCCCGTCAAATAAGTTACAGGTGTCACTTTCTTATGTTGGAATGCATTAATAAGTCATATTTTATTATTTTATTGCATATCTGGTATTACAAAATATGAGCTTTTTATTAATGTTAAGCATTTAATGATAGCATAAAAATTTCCAGGATTATGAACAAAATTTATGTTGCGATTTGGTCATATTTAGGTTGAATATTGGTCCATTTGCAGCACATGTGCTGCGTTGCATTTTTATGCAAATTAAGCCATTTTAATAGCCACAATGTATATGAAACTGTTGTACGGTGTTTACTGAGCACTGTACTTTAGATTTTATGCAAAAAAATTATCTTATTAATAAAATATGACCTATTAATGCATTGTCCACGGAAAGCCTGTGGAGGCCCCGTCAAATAAGTTACAGGTGTCACTTTCTTATGTTGGAATGCATTAATAAGTCATATTTTATTATTTTATTGCATATCTGGTATTACAAAATATGAGCTTTTTATTAATGTTAAGCATTTAATGATAGCATAAAAATTTCCAGGATTATGAACAAAATTTATGTTGAGTTTTGGTCATATTTAGGTTGAATATTGGTCCATTTGCAGCACATGTGCTGCGTTGCATTTTTATGCAAATTAAGCCATTTTAATAGCTACAATGTACATGAAACAGTTGTACGGTGTTTACTGAGCACTGTACTTTAGATTTTATGCAAAAAAATAATCTTATTAATAAAATATGACCTATTAATGCATTGTCCACGGAAAGCCTGTGGAGGCCCCGTCAAATAAGTTACAGGTGTCACTTTCTTAGAAAGTGACACCGGTAACTTATTTGATGGGGCCTATGCAGGCTTTCCGTGGACAGTTTATTTTTATGCAAATTAAGCCATTTTAATAGCTCCAATGTACATGAAATTACTTGACGGTGTTTCCTGAGCACTGTACTGTAGGTATTATGCAATAAAATAATCTTTTTAATAAAATATGAATTATTAATGCATTGTCCACGGAAAGCCTGTGGAGGCCCCGTCAAATAAGTTACAGGTGTCACTTTCTTATGTTGGAATGCATTAATAAGTCATATTTTATTATTTTATTGCATATCTGGTATTAAAAAATAGGAGCTTTTTATTAATGTTAAGCATTTAATGATAGCATAAAAATTTCCAGGATTATGAACAAAATATATGTTGCGATTTGGTCATATTTAGGTTGAATATTGGTCCATTTGCAGCACATGTGCTGCACTGCATTTTTATGCAAATTAAGCCATTTTAATAGCTCCAATGTACATGAAATTACTTGACGGTGTTTCCTGAGCACTGTACTGTAGGTATTATGCAATAAAATAATCTTATTAATAAAATATGAATTATTAATGCATTGTCCACGGAAAGCCTGTGGAGGCCCCGTCAAATAAGTTACAGGTGTCACTTTCTTATGTTGGAATGCATTAATAAGTCATATTTTATTATTTTATTGCATATCTGGTATTAAAAAATAGGAGCTTTTTATTAATGTTAAGCATTTAATGATAGCATAAAAATTTCCAGGATTATGAACAAAATCTATGTTGCGATTTGGTCATATTTAGGTTGAATATTGGTCCATTTGCAGCACATGTGCTGCGTTGCATTTTTATGCAAATTAAGCCATTTTAATAGCTCCAATGTACATGAAATTACTTGACGGTGTTTCCTGAGCACTGTACTGTAGGTATTATGCAATAAAATAATCTTATTAATAAAATATGAATTATTAATGCATTGTCCACGGAAAGCCTGTGGAGGCCCCGTCAAATAAGTTACAGGTGTCACTTTCTTATGTTGGAATGCATTAATAAGTCATATTTTATTATTTTATTGCATATCTGGTATTAAAAAATAGGAGCTTTTTATTAATGTTAAGCATTTAATGATAGCATAAACATTTCCAGGATTATGAACATAATCTATGTTGCGATTTGGTCATATTTAGGTTGAATATTGGTCCATTTGCAGCACATGTGCTGCGTTGCATTTTTATGCAAATTAAGCCATTTTAATAGCTCCAATGTACATGAAATTACTTGACGGTGTTTCCTGAGCACTGTACTGTAGGTATTATGCAATAAAATAATCTTATTAATAAAATATGAATTATTAATGCATTGTCCACGGAAAGCCTGTGGAGGCCCCGTCAAATAAGTTACAGGTGTCACTTTCTTATGTTGGAATGCATTAATAAGTCATATTTTATTATTTTATTGCATATCTGGTATTAAAAAATATGAGCTTTTTATTAATGGTAAGCATTTAATGATAGCATAAAAATTTCCAGGATTATGAACAAAATATATGTTGCGATTTGGTCATATTTAGGTTGAATATTGGTCCATTTGCAGCACATGTGCTGCGTTGCATTTTTATGCAAATTAAGCCATTTTAATAGCCACAATGTATATGAAACTGTTGTACGGTGTTTACTGAGCACTGTACTTTAGATTTTATGCAAAAAAATAATCTTATTAATAAAATATGACCTATTAATGCATTGTCCACGGAAAGCCTGTGGAGGCCCCGTCAAATAAGTTACAGGTGTCACTTTCTTAGAAAGTGACACCGGTAACTTATTTGACGGGGCCTATGCAGGCTTTCCGTGGACAGTTTATTTTTATGCAAATTAAGCCATTTTAATAGCTCCAATGTACATGAAATTACTTGACGGTGTTTCCTGAGCACTGTACTGTAGGTATTATGCAATAAAATAATCTTTTTAATAAAATATGAATTATTAATGCATTGTCCACGGAAAGCCTGTGGAGGCCCCGTCAAATAAGTTACAGGTGTCACTTTCTTATGTTGGAATGCATTAATAAGTCATATTTTATTATTTTATTGCATATCTGGTATTAAAAAATAGGAGCTTTTTATTAATGTTAAGCATTTAATGATAGCATAAAAATTTCCAGGATTATGAACAAAATATATGTTGCGATTTGGTCATATTTAGGTTGAATATTGGTCCATTTGCAGCACATGTGCTGCGTTGCATTTTTATGCAAATTAAGCCATTTTAATAGCTCCAATGTACATGAAATTACTTGACGGTGTTTCCTGAGCACTGTACTGTAGGTATTATGCAATAAAATAATCTTATTAATAAAATATGAATTATTAATGCATTGTCCACGGAAAGCCTGTGGAGGCCCCGTCAAATAAGTTACAGGTGTCACTTTCTTATGTTGGAATGCATTAATAAGTCATATTTTATTATTTTATTGCATATCTGGTATTAAAAAATAGGAGCTTTTTATTAATGTTAAGCATTTAATGATAGCATAAAAATTTCCAGGATTATGAACAAAATCTATGTTGCGATTTGGTCATATTTAGGTTGAATATTGGTCCATTTGCAGCACATGTGCTGCGTTGCATTTTTATGCAAATTAAGCCATTTTAATAGCTCCAATGTACATGAAATTACTTGACGGTGTTTCCTGAGCACTGTACTGTAGGTATTATGCAATAAAATAATCTTATTAATAAAATATGAATTATTAATGCATTGTCCACGGAAAGCCTGTGGAGGCCCCGTCAAATAAGTTACAGGTGTCACTTTCTTATGTTGGAATGCATTAATAAGTCATATTTTATTATTTTATTGCATATCTGGTATTAAAAAATAGGAGCTTTTTATTAATGTTAAGCATTTAATGATAGCATAAAAATTTCCAGGATTATGAACATAATCTATGTTGCGATTTGGTCATATTTAGGTTGAATATTGGTCCATTTGCAGCACATGTGCTGCGTTGCATTTTTATGCAAATTAAGCCATTTTAATAGCTCCAATGTACATGAAATTACTTGACGGTGTTTCCTGAGCACTGTACTGTAGGTATTATGCAATAAAATAATCTTATTAATAAAATATGAATTATTAATGCATTGTCCACGGAAAGCCTGTGGAGGCCCCGTCAAATAAGTTACAGGTGTCACTTTCTTATGTTGGAATGCATTAATAAGTCATATTTTATTATTTTATTGCATATCTGGTATTAAAAAATATGAGCTTTTTATTAATGGTAAGCATTTAATGATAGCATAAAAATTTCCAGGATTATGAAGAAAATATATGTTGCGATTTGGTCATATTTAGGTTGAATATTGGTCCATTTGCAGCACATGTGCTGCGTTGCATTTCTATGCAAATTAAGCCATTTTAATAGCTACAATGTACATGAAAATGTTGTACGGTGTTTACTGAGCACAGTACTTTAGATTTTATGCAAAAAAATATTCTTATTAATAAAATATGACCTATTAATGCATTGTCCACGGAAAGCCTGTGGAGGCCCCGTCAAATAAGTTACAGGTGTCACTTTCTTAGAAAGTGACACCGGTAACTTATTTGACGGGGCCTGTGCAGGCTTTCCGTGGACAGTGCACTTTTATGCAAATTAAGCCATTTTAATAGCTACAATGTACATGAAACTGTTGTACGGTGTTTACTGAGCACAGTACTGTAGGTATTATGCAATAAAATAATCTTTTTAATAAAATATGACCTATTAATGCATTGTCCATGGAAAGCCTGTTGAGGCCCCGTCAAATAAGTTACAGGTGTCACTTTTTGATGTTGGAATGCATTAATAAGTCATATTTTATTATTTTATTGCATATCTGGTATTAAAAATATGAGCTTTTTATTAATGTTAAGCATTTAATGATAGCATAAAAATTTCCAGGATTATGAACAAAATATATGTTGCGATTTGGTCATATTTAGGTTGAATATTGGTCCATTTGCAGCACATGTGCTGCATTGCATTTTTATGCAAATTAAGCCATTTTAATAGCCACAATGTATATGAAACTGCTGGACGGTGTTTATTGAGGATTTTATTCAAAAAAAATTATCTAATTAATAAAATATGACCTATTAATGCATTGTCCACGGAAAGCCTGTGGAGGCCCCGTCAAATAAGTTACAGGTGGGCATGCACCAATAGTGGTGAAACTCACCAAAATCCAACTCGAAATTCCAACGTCAGAAAGTGACATCTGTAACTTATTTGACAGGGCCTGTACAGGCTTTCCGTGGACAGTGCATATTTTTTTGGGGAAATTAATAGGCTGTTCGTGGTCATATAGGTGGTAAGGGGGATGAATAGGCTGTTTTTGGTCATATAGGAGGTAAGGGGGATGAATAGGCTGTTCTTGGTCATATAGGAGGTAAGGGGGATGAATAGGCTGTTTTTGGTCATATAGGAGGTAAGGGGGATGAATAGGCTGTTCTTGGTCATATAGGAGGTAAGGGGGATGAATAGGCTGTTTGTGGTCATATAGGAGGTAAGGGGGATGAATAGGCTGTTTGTGGTCATATAGGAGGTAAGGGGGATGAATAGGCTGTTTGTGGCAAGCAATGTGCCATCCTGTGGCCGAGTACCAAATTACATCAAAACCCATTCAAACGGATGGTGACTTTATCGAGGTCCCGCAGGGACCCTGGGGGCCCCAGGACCGAGCGGACACCTCTGGCAGGACCCGTCGGTCCTCCCCTTGACGCCCAGGCGGTTTTCGGGGGCGGGAAAAATCATCTAGGGGGTGGGGCGCAGCTTTGACATTTACCACCTATGAAGCTGCCCGTTGCCAACCTATTAAGCGGCCGTTGGATTTGATGCCCTAACACCTTAAAGGGAAGTGTGAAATATTGAATATTGCGGATTTTTTTGCTTTTCGCACCATAGACAAAGGGCGTCCCAAATAGCTGCGGAACGAAGGTTTCAGCGTAATATCTCATCCAGAAGCCGAGATCCAGTGACAGTGACACTTGTAACTTATTTGACGGGGCCTACACAGGCTTTCCGTGGACATTGCATTTTTTTTCAAATTAAGCCATTTTACGAGCTCGGATGTACATGAAACTGCCAGAGGGTGTTTCCTGAGCACTGTACTGTAGGTATTATGCAATAAAATAATCGTATTAATAAAATATGACTTATTAATGCATTCCAAAATCAGAAAGTGACACATGTAACTTATTTGACGGGGCCTACACAGGCTTTCCGTGGACATTGCATTTTTTTGCAAATTAAGCCATTTTACGAGCTCGGATGTACATGAAACTGCCGGAGGGTGTTTCCTGAGCACTGTACTGTAGATATTAAGCAATGAAATCATAAAAACATGAATAATAAATAAAATATGACCTATTAATGCATTGTCCACGGAACACTTATTTAGGTCGCGTCAAATAAGTTGCAAGTGGGCAGTTCCTGTATGACTCGGCAAAATCACAGGAAGTGCCCACGTGCAACTTATTTGACGGGGCCTAAATATGCTTTCCGTGGACAGTGCGTTTTTATGCCAAATAAGCCATTTTACGAGCTCCAATGTACACGAATCAGATTGACGGTGTTTCCTGAGCACTGTACTGTCGGTATCACGCAATAAAATCATCTTATTTATAAAATATGACCTATTAATGCGTTGTCCACGGAACACTTATTTAGGTCGCGTCAAATAAGTTGCAAGTGGGCAGTTCCTGTATGACTCGGCAAAATCACAGGAAGTGCCCACGTGCAGCTTATTTGACGGGGCCTACACAGGCTTTCCGTGGACAGTGCATTTTTATGCAAATTAAGCCATTTTACGAGCTCGGATGCACATGAAACTGCCGGAGGGTGTTTCCTGAGTACTGTACTGTAGATATTAAGCAATGAAATCATAAAAATATGAATAATAAATAAAATATGACCTATTAATGCATTGTCCACGGAAAGCTTGTGGAGGCCCCGTCAAATAAGTTACGGGAGGCCGAAAAAGACCCCCTTGACCGCTCACCACCTATGAATTTTCCATTGAATAAGTTGCCAGTGGGACGTCGGAAACTCAGGGGTCACGAAGGTCGCAGGGCCCCGAGATTCATCACGGGGGACCGTCAGGGCCCCCCGACACGGGTCCTGGAGTTTCGTGGCCCCAGATGCTTCCCGAGCCAATAAAGCACCGAGAAAGTAGCTGCTGCACAGGCCCTTCCAACACATAGGTCTATGTAAGACAGAAAGTTGTATGGAGAGCAATGAAATATATTTTTTGGCGGCCCCCGACCTAGCCCTCTCGGTATGTCGTCGAGGGCCAAGTGACGCAACTTCCTGCAAAATTTGAGGCCCCTCGGGGCCCCGGGGGCCGAACGGGAGCCGCTGACACGTGCAACTTATCTCATTAATTTTCATAGGTGTTTGTTGGACAGCGGAGAGAAAGGTCCGATCGGCCCGAAATGGACATATACGTCACGTCACGGTCCCCCGGGACAGCCTCCGGGGTTCCGTGTCCGCATCTGCCCGAATGGCCGAAAAAGACCCCCATGACCACTCACCACCTATGAATTTTCCATTGAATAAGTTGCCAGTGGCACGTCGGAAACTCAGGGGTCACGAAGGTCGCAGGGCCCCGAGATTCATCACGGGGGACCGTCAGGGCCCCCCGACACGGGTCCTGGAGTTTCGTGGCCCCAGATGCTTCCCGAGACAATAAAGCACAGAGAAAGTAGCTGCTGCACAGGCCCTTCCAACACATAGGTCTATGTAAGACAGAAAGTTGTATGGAGAGCAATGAAATATATTTTTTGGCGGCCCCCGACCTAGCCCTCTCGGTATGTCGTCGAGGGCCAAGTGACGCAACTTCCTGATTAATCTGAGGCCCCTCGGGCCCCCGGGGGCCGAACGGGAGCCGCTGACACGTGCAACTTATCTCATTCATTTTCATAGGTGTTTGTTGGACAGCGGAGAGAAAGGTCCGATCGGCCCGAAATTGACATATACGTCACGTCACGGTCCCCCGGGACAGCCTCCGGGGTTCCGTGTCCGCATCTGCCCGAATGGCCGAAAAAGACCCCCTTGACCGCTCACCACCTATGAATTTTCCATTGAATAAGTTGCCAGTGGCACGTCGGAAACTCAGGGGTCACGAAGGTCGCAGGGCCCCGAGATTCATCACGGGGGACCGTCAGGGCCCCCCGACACGGGTCCTGGAGTTTCGTGGCCCCAGATGCTTCCCGAGCCAATAAAGCACCGAGAAAGTAGCTGCTGCACAGGCCCTTCCAACACAGAGGTCTATGTAAGACAGAAAGTTGTATGGAGAGCAATGAAATATATTTTTTGGCGGCCCCCGACCTAGCCCTCTCGGTATGTCGTCGAGGGCCAAGTGACGCAACTTCCTGAGAAATTTGAGGCCCCTCGGGCCCCCGGGGGCCGAACGGGGGCCGCTGACACGTGCAACTTATTCCATTGTGAAGGCACCCGTCAAATAAGTTGCAAGTGGGCAGTTCCTGTATGACTCGGCAAAATCACAGGAAGTGCCCACGTGCAACTTATTTGACGGGGCCTAAACATGCTTTCCGTGGACAGTGCGTTTTTATGCCAAATAAGCCATTTTACGAGCTCCAATGTACATGAAACAGATTGACGGTGTTTCCTGAGCACTGTACTGTCGGTATCACGCAATAAATTCATCTTATTTATAAATATGACCTATTAATGCATTGTCCACGGAACACTTATTTAGGTCGCGTCAAATAAGTTGCAAGTGGGCAGTTCCTGTATGACTCGGCAAAATCACAGGAAGTGCCCACGTGCAACTTATTTGACGGGGCCTAAACATGCTTTCCGTGGACAGTGCACTTTTATGCAAATTAAGCCATTTTAATAGCTCCAATGTACATGAAACTACTTGACGGTGTTTCCTGAGCACTGTACTGTAGGTATTATGCAATAAAATAATCTTATTAATAAAATATGACTTATTAATGCATTGTCCACGGAAAGCCTGTGGAGGCCCCGTCAAATAAGTTACAGGTGTCACTTTCTTATGTTGGAATGCATTAATAAGTCATATTTTATTATTTTATTGCATATCTGGTATTAAAAAATATGAGCTTTTTATTAATGTTAAGCATTTAATTATAGCATAAAAATTTCCAGGATTATGAACAAAATATATGTTGCGATTTGGTCATATTTAGGTTGAATATTGGTCCATTTGCAGCACATGTGCTGCATTGCATTTTTATGCAAATTAAGCCATTTTAATAGCAACAATGTACATGAAACTGTTGTACGGTGTTTACTGAGCACAGTACTTTAGATTTTATGCAAAAAAATATTCTTATTAATAAAATATGACCTATTAATGCATTGTCCACGGAAAGCCTGTGGAGGCCCCGTCAAATAAGTTACAGGTGTCACTTTCTTAGAAAGTGACACCGGTAACTTATTTGACGGGGCCTATGCAGGCTTTCCGTGGACAGTTTATTTTTATGCAAATTAAGCCATTTTAATAGCTCCAATGTACATGAAACTACTTGACGGTGTTTCCTGAGCACTGTACTTTAGATTTTATGCAAAAAATGTTCTTATTAATAAAATATGACCTATTAATGCATTGTCCACGGAAAGCCTGTGGAGGCTCCGTCAAATAAGTTACAGGTGGGCAGTTCCTGTATGACTCGGCAAAATCACAGGAAGTGCCCACGTGCAACTTATTTGACGGGGCCTAAACATGCTTTCCGTGGACAGTGCGTTTTTATGCCAAATAAGCCATTTTACGAGCTCCAATGTACACGAATCAGATTGACGGTGTTTCCTGAGCACTGTACTGTCGGTATCACGCAATAAAATCATCTTATTTATAAAATATGACCTATTAATGCATTGTCCACGGAACACTTATTTAGGTCGCGTCAAATAAGTTGCAAGTGGGCAGTTCCTGTATGACTCGGCAAAATCACAGGAAGTGCCCACGTGCAGCTTATTTGACGGGGCCTACACAGGCTTTCCGTGGACAGTGCATTTTTATGCAAATTAAGCCATTTTACGAGCTCGGATGCACATGAAACTGCCGGAGGGTGTTTCCTGAGTACTGTACTGTAGATATTAAGCAATGAAATCATAAAAATATGAATAATAAATAAAATATGACCTATTAATGCATTGTCCACGGAAAGCTTGTGGAGGCCCCGTCAAATAAGTTACGGGAGGCCGAAAAAGACCCCCTTGACCGCTCACCACCTATGAATTTTCCATTGAATAAGTTGCCAGTGGGACGTCGGAAACTCAGGGGTCACGAAGGTCGCAGGGCCCCGAGATTCATCACGGGGGACCGTCAGGGCCCCCCGACACGGGTCCTGGAGTTTCGTGGCCCCAGATGCTTCCCGAGCCAATAAAGCACCGAGAAAGTAGCTGCTGCACAGGCCCTCCAACACAGAGGTCTATGTAAGACAGAAAGTTGTATGGAGCGCAATGAAATATATTTTTTGGCGGCCCCCGACCTAGCCCTCTCGGTATGTCGTCGAGGGCCAAGTGACGCAACTTCCTGCAAAATTTGAGGCCCCTCGGGGCCCCGGGGGCCGAACGGGAGCCGCTGACACGTGCAACTTATCTCATTCATTTTCATAGGTGTTTGTTGGACAGCGGAGAGAAAGGTCCGATCGGCCCGAAATGGACATATACGTCACGTCACGGTCCCCCGGGACAGCCTCCGGGGTTCCGTGTCCGCATCTGCCCGAATGGCCGAAAAAGACCCCCTTGACCACTCACCACCTATGAATTTTCCATTGAATAAGTTGCCAGTGGGACGTCGGAAACTCAGGGGTCACGAAGGTCGCAGGGCCCCGAGATTCATCACGGGGGACCGTCAGGGCCCCCCGACACGGGTCCTGGAGTTTCGTGGCCCCAGATGCTTCCCGAGCCAATAAAGCACCGAGAAAGTAGCTGCTGCACAGGCCCTTCCAACACATAGGTCTATGTAAGACAGAAAGTTGTATGGAGAGCAATGAAATATATTTTTTGGCGGCCCCCGACCTAGCCCTCTCGGTATGTCGTCGAGGGCCAAGTGACGCAACTTCCTGATTCATTTGAGGCCCCTCGGGCCCCCGGGGGCCGAACGGGAGCCGCTGACACGTGCAACTTATCTCATTCATTTTCATAGGTGTTTGTTGGACAGCGGAGAGAAAGGTCCGATCGGCCCGAAATTGACATATACGTCACGTCACGGTCCCCCGGGACAGCCTCCGGGGTTCCGTGTCCGCATCTGCCCGAATGGCCGAAAAAGACCCGCTTGACCACTCACCACCTATGAATTTTCCATTGAATAAGTTGCCAGTGGCACGTCGGAAACTCAGGGGTCACGAAGGTCGCAGGGCCCCGAGATTCATCACGGGGGACCGTCAGGGCCCCCCGACACGGGTCCTGGAGTTTCGTGGCCCCAGATGCTTCCCGAGCCAATAAAGCACCGAGAAAGTAGCTGCTGCACAGGCCCTTCCAACACAGAGGTCTATGTAAGACAGAAAGTTGTATGGAGAGCAATGAAATATATTTTTTGGCGGCCCCCGACCTAGCCCTCTCGGTATGTCGTCGAGGGCCAAGTGACGCAACTTCCTGAGAAATTTGAGGCCCCTCGGGCCCCCGGGGGCCGAACGGGAGCCGCTGACACGTGCAACTTATTCCATTGTGAAGGCACCCGTCAAATAAGTTGCAAGTGGGCAGTTCCTGTATGACTCGGCAAAATCACAGGAAGTGCCCACGTGCAACTTATTTGACGGTGCCTAAACATGCTTTCCGTGGACAGTGCGTTTTTATGCCAAATAAGCCATTTTACGAGCTCCAATGTACATGAAACAGATTGACGGTGTTTCCTGAGCACTGTACTGTCGGTATCACGCAATAAAATCATCTTATTTATAAATATGACCTATTAATGCATTGTCCACGGAACACTTATTTAGGTCGCGTCAAATAAGTTGCAAGTGGGCAGTTCCTGTATGACTAGGCAAAATCACAGGAAGTGCCCACGTGCAACTTATTTGACGGGGCCTAAACATGCTTTCCGTGGACAGTGCACTTTTATGCAAATTAAGCCATTTTAATAGCTAAAATGTACATGAAACTGTTGTACGGTGTTTACTGAGCACTGTACTTTAGATTTTATGCAAATAAAAATTATTATTAATAAAATATGACCTATTAATGCATTGTCCACGGAAAGCCTGTGGAGGCCCCGTCAAATAAGTTACGGGTGTCACTTTCTTAGAAAGTGACACCGGTAACTTATTTGACGGGGCCTATGCAGGCTTTCCGTGGACAGTTTATTTTTATGCAAATTAAGCCATTTTAATAGCTCCAATGTCCATTAAACTACTTGACGGTGTTTCCTGAGCACTGTCCTGTAGGTATTATGCAATAAAATAATCTTATTAATAAAATATGACTTATTAATGCATTGTCCACGGAAAGCCTGTGGAGGCCCCGTCAAATAAGTTACAGGTGTCACTTTCTTATGTTGGAATGCATTAATAAGTCATATTTTATTATTTTATTGCATATCTGGTATTAGAAAATATGAGCTTTTTATTAATGGTAAGCATTTAATGATAGCATAAAAATTTCCAGGATTATGAACAAAATATATGTTGCGATTTGGTCATATTTAGGTTGAATATTGGTCCATTTGCAGCATATGTGCTGCGTTGCATTTTTATGCAAATTAAGCCATTTTAAAAAGCTACAATGTACATGAAACTGTTGTACGGTGTTTACTGAGCACAGTACTTTAGATTTTATGCAGAAAAATATTCTTATTAATAAAATATGACCTATTAATGCATTGTCCACGGAAAGCCTGTGGAGGCCCCGTCAAATAAGTTACAGGTGTCACTTTCTTAGAAAGTGACACCGGTAACTTATTTGACGGGGCCTATGCAGGCTTTCCGTGGACAGTTTATTTTTATGCAAATTAAGCCATTTTAATAGCTACAATGTACATGAAACTGTTGTACGGTGTTTACTGAGCACAGTACTTTAGATTTTATGCAAAAAAATTATCTTATTAATAAAATATGACCTATTAATGCATTGTCCACGGAACACTTATTTAGGTCGCGTCAAATAAGTTGCAAGTGGGCATTTCCTGTATGACTCTGCAAAATCACAGGAAGTGCCCACGTGCAACTTATTTGACGGGGCCTAAACATGCTTTCCGTGGACAGTGCACTTTTATGCAAATTAAGCCATTTTAATAGCTAAAATGTACATGAAACTGTTGTACGGTGTTTACTGAGCACTGTACTTTAGATTTTATGCAAAAAAAAATTCTTATTAATAAAATATGACCTATTAATGCATTGTCCACGGAAAGCCTGTGGAGGCCCCGTCAAATAAGTTGCAGGTGTCACTTTCTTAGAAAGTGACACCGGTAACTTATTTGACGGGGCCTATGCAGGCTTTCCGTGGACAGTTTATTTTTATGCAAATTAAGCCATTTTAATAGCTCCAATGTACATGAAACTACTTGACGGTGTTTCCTGAGCTCTCTACTGTAGGTATTATTTAATAAAATAATCTTATTAATAAAATATGACTTATTAATGCATTGTCCACGGAAAGCCTGTGGAGGCCCCGTCAAATAAGTTACAGGTGTCACTTTCTTATGTTGGAATGCATTAATAAGTCATATTTTATTATTTTATTGCATATCTGGTATTAAAAAATATGAGCTTTTTATTAATGTTAAGCATTTAATGATAGCATAAAAATTTCCAGGATTATGAACAAAATATATGTTGCGATTTGGTCACATTTAGGTTGAATATTGGTCCATTTGCAGCACATGTGCTGCGTTGCACTTTTATGCAAATTAAGCCATTTTAATAGCTAAAATGTACATGAAACTGTTGTACGGTGTTTACTGAGCACTGTACTTTAGATTTTATGCAAAACAAAATTCTTATTAATAAAATATGACCTATTAATGCATTGTCCACGGAAAGCCTGTGGAGGCCCCGTCAAATAAGTTACAGGTGTCACTTTCTTAGAAAGTGACACCGGTAACTTATTTGACGGGGCCTATGCAGGCTTTCCGTGGACAGTTTATTTTTATGCAAATTAAGCCATTTTAATAGCTACAATGTACATGAAACTGTTGTACGGTGTTTACTGAGCACAGTACTTTAGATTTTATGCAAAAAAATTATCTTATTAATAAAATATGACCTATTAATGCATTGTCCACGGAACACTTATTTAGGTCGCGTCAAATAAGTTGCAAGTGGGCAGTTCCTGTATGACTCTGCAAAATCACAGGAAGTGCCCACGTGCAACTTATTTGACGGGGCCTAAACATGCTTTCCGTGGACAGTGCACTTTTATGCAAATTAAGCCATTTTAATAGCTAAAATGTACATGAAACTGTTGTACGGTGTTTACTGAGCACTGTACTTTAGATTTTATGCAAAAAAAAATTATTATTAATAAAATATGACCTATTAATGCATTGTCCACGGAAAGCCTGTGGAGGCCCCGTCAAATAAGTTACAGGTGTCACTTTCTTAGAAAGTGACACCGGTAACTTATTTGACGGGGCTTATGCAGGCTTTCCGTGGACAGTTTATTTTTATGCAAATTAAGCCATTTTAATAGCTCCAATGTACATGAAACTACTTGACGGTGTTTCCTGAGCACTGTACTGTAGGTATTATGCAATAAAATAATCTTATTAATAAAATATGAATTATTAATGCATTGTCCACGGAAAGCCTGTGGAGGCCCCGTCAAATAAGTTACAGGTGTCACTTTCTTATGTTGGAATGCATTAATAAGTCATATTTTATTATTTTATTGCATATCTGGTATTAAAAAATAGGAGCTTTTTATTTATGTTAAGCATTTAATGATAGCATAAAAATTTCCAGGATTATGAACAAAATATATGTTGCGATTTGGTCATATTTAGGTTGAATATTGGTCCATTTGCAGCACATGTGCTGCGTTGCATTTTTATGCAATTTAAGCCATTTTAATAGCTAAAATGTACATGAAACTGTTGTACGGTGTTTACTGAGCACAGTACTTTAGATTTTATGCAAAAAAATATTCTTATTAATAAAATATGACCTATTAATGCATTGTCCACGGAAAGCCTGTGGAGGCCCCGTCAAATAAGTTACAGGTGTCACTTTCTTAGAAAGTGACACCGGTAACTTATTTGACGGGGCCTATGCAGGCTTTCCGTGGACAGTTTATTTTTATGCAAATTAAGCCATTTTAATAGCTCCAATGTACATGAAATTACTTGACGGTGTTTCCTGAGCACTGTACTGTAGGTATTATGCAATAAAATAATCTTATTAATAAAATATGAATTATTAATGCATTGTCCACGGAAAGCCTGTGGAGGCCCCGTCAAATAAGTTACAGGTGTCACTTTCTTATGTTGGAATGCATTAATAAGTCATATTTTATTATTTTATTGCATATCTGGTATTAAAAAATAGGAGCTTTTTATTAATGTTAAGCATTTAATGATAGCATAAAAATTTCCAGGATTATGAACAAAATATATGTTGCGATTTGGTCATATTTAGGTTGAATACTGGTCCATTTGCAGCACATGTGCTGCGTTGCATTTTTATGCAATTTAAGCCATTTTAATAGCTACAATGTACATGAAACTGTTGTACGGTGTTTACTGAGCACAGTACTTTAGATTTTATGCAAAAAAATATTCTTATTAATAAAATATGACCTATTAATGCATTGTCCACGGAAAGCCTGTGGAGGCCCCGTCAAATAAGTTACCGGTGTCACTTTCTTAGAAAGTGACACCGGTAACTTATTTGACGGGGCCTATGCAGGCTTTCCGTGGACAGTTTATTTTTATGCAAATTAAGCCATTTTAATAGCTCCAATGTACATGAAATTACTTGACGGTGTTTCCTGAGCACTGTACTGTAGGTATTATGCAATAAAATAATCTTATTAATAAAATATGAATTATTGATGCATTGTCCACGGAAAGCCTGTGGAGGCCCCGTCAAATAAGTTACAGGTGTCACTTTCTTATGTTGGAATGCATTAATAAGTCATATTTTATTATTTTATTGCATATCTGGTATTAAAAAATAGGAGCTTTTTATTAATGTTAAGCATTTAATGATAGCATAAAAATTTCCAGGATTATGAACAAAATATATGTTGCGATTTGGTCATATTTAGGTTGAATATTGGTCCATTTGCAGCACATGTGCTGCGTTGCATTTTTATGCAAATTAAGCCATTTTAATAGCTCCAATGTACATGAAATTACTTGACGGTGTTTCCTGAGCACTGTACTGTAGGTATTATGCAATAAAATAATCTTATTAATAAAATATGAATTATTAATGCATTGTCCACAGAAAGCCTGTGGAGGCCCCGTCAAATAAGTTACAGGTGTCACTTTCTTATGTTGGAATGCATTAATAAGTCATATTTTATTATTTTATTGCATGTCTGGTATTAAAAAATATGAGCTTTTTATTAATGTTAAGCATTTAATGATAGCATAAAAATTTCCAGGATTATGAACAAAATATATGTTGCGATTTGGTCATATTTAGGTTGAATATTGGTCCATTTGCAGCACATGTGCTGCGTTGCACTTTTATGCAAATTAATCCATTTTAATAGCTAAAATGTACATGAAACTGTTGTACGGTGTTTACTGAGCACTGTACTTTAGATTTTATACAAAACAAAATTCTTATTAATAAAATATGACCTATTAATGCATTGTCCACGGAAAGCCTGTGGAGGCCCCGTCAAATAAGTTACAGGTGTCACTTTCTTAGAAAGTGACACCGGTAACTTATTTGACGGGGCCTATGCAGGTTTTCCGTGGACAGTTTATTTTTATGCAAATTAAGCCATTTTAATAGCTACAATGTACATGAAACTGTTGTACGGTGTTTACTGAGCACAGTACTTTAGATTTTATGCAAAAAAATTATCTTATTAATAAAATATGACCTATTAATGCATTGTCCACGGAACACTTATTTAGGTCGCGTCAAATAAGTTGCAAGTGGGCAGTTCCTGTATGACTCTGCAAAATCACAGGAAGTGCCCACGTGCAACTTATTTGACGGGGCCTAAACATACTTTCCGTGGACAGTGCACTTTTATGCAAATTAAGCCATTTTAATAGCTAAAATGTACATGAAACTGTTGTACGGTGTTTACTGAGCACTGTACTTTAGATTTTATGCAAAACAAAATTCTTATTAATAAAATATGACCTATTAATGCATTGTCCACGGAAAGCCTGTGGAGGCCCCGTCAAATAAGTTACAGGTGTCACTTTCTTAGAAAGTGACACCGGTAACTTATTTGACGGGGCCTATGCAGGCTTTCCGTGGACAGTTTATTTTTATGCAAATTAAGCCATTTTAATAGCTACAATGTACATGAAACTGTTGTACGGTGTTTACTGAGCACAGTACTTTAGATTTTATGCAAAAAAATTATCTTATTAATAAAATATGACCTATTAATGCATTGTCCACGGAACACTTATTTAGGTCGCGTCAAATAAGTTGCAAGTGGGCAGTTCCTGTATGACTCTGCAAAATCACAGGAAGTGCCCACGTGCAACTTATTTGACGGGGCCTAAACATGCTTTCCGTGGACAGTGCACTTTTATGCAAATTAAGCCATTTTAATAGCTAAAATGTACATGAAACTGTTGTACGGTGTTTACTGAGCACTGTACTTTAGATTTTATGCAAAAAAAAATTATTATTAATAAAATATGACCTATTAATGCATTGTCCACGGAAAGCCTGTGGAGGCCCCGTCAAATAAGTTACAGGTGTCACTTTCTTAGAAAGTGACACCGGTAACTTATTTGACGGGGCCTATGCAGGCTTTCCGTGGACAGTTTATTTTTATGCAAATTAAGCCATTTTAATAGCTCCAATGTACATGAAACTACTTGACGGTGTTTCCTGAGCACTGTACTGTAGGTATTATGCAATAAAATAATCTTATTAATAAAATATGAATTATTAATGCATTGTCCACGGAAAGCCTGTGGAGGCCCCGTCAAATAAGTTACAGGTGTCACCTTCTTATGTTGGAATGCATTAATAAGTCATATTTTATTATTTTATTGCATATCTGGTATTAAAAAATAGGAGCTTTTTATTAATGTTAAGCATTTAATGATAGCATAAAAATTTCCAGGATTATGAACAAAATATATGTTGCGATTTGGTCATATTTAGGTTGAATATTGGTCCATTTGCAGCACATGTGCTGCATTGCATTTTTATGCAATTTAAGCCATTTTAATAGCTACAATGTACATGAAACTGTTGTACGGTGTTTACTGAGCACAGTACTTTAGATTTTATGCAAAAAAATATTCTTATTAATAAAATATGACCTATTAATGCATTGTCCACGGAAAGCCTGTGGAGGCCCCGTCAAATAAGTTACAGGTGTCACTTTCTTATGTTGGAATGCATTAATAAGTCATATTTTATTATTTTATTGCATATCTGGTATTAAAAAATAGGAGCTTTTTATTTATGTTAAGCATTTAATGATAGCATAAAAATTTCCAGGATTATGAACAAAATATATGTTGCGATTTGGTCATATTTAGGTTGAATATTGGTCCATTTGCAGCACATGTGCTGCGTTGCATTTTTATGCAAATTAAGCCATTTTAATAGCTCCAATGTACATGAAATTACTTGACGGTGTTTCCTGAGCACTGTACTGTAGGTATTATGCAATAAAATAATCTTATTAATAAAATATGAATTATTAATGCATTGTCCACGGAAAGCCTGTGGAGGCCCCGTCAAATAAGTTACAGGTGTCACTTTCTTATGTTGGAATGCATTAATAAGTCATATTTTATTATTTTATTGCATATCTGGTATTAAAAAATAGGAGCTTTTTATTAATGTTAAGCATTTAATGATAGCATAAAAATTTCCAGGATTATGAACAAAATATATGTTGCGATTTGGTCATATTTAGGTTGAATATTGGTCCATTTGCAGCACATGTGCTGCGTTGCACTTTTATGCAAATTAAGCCATTTTAATAGCTAAAATGTACATGAAACTGTTGTACGGTGTTTACTGAGCACTGTACTTTAGATTTTATGCAAAAAAAAATTCTTATTAATAAAATATGACCTATTAATGCATTGTCCACGGAAAGCCTGTGGAGGCCCCGTCAAATAAGTTACAGGTGTCACTTTCTTAGAAAGTGACACCGGTAACTTATTTGACGGGGCCTATGCAGGCTTTCCGTGGACAGTTTATTTTTATGCAAATTAAGCCATTTTAATAGCCCCAATTTACATGAAACTACTTGACGGTGTTTCCTGAGCACTGCACTGTAGGTATTATGCAATAAAATAATCTTATTAATAAAATATGACTTATTAATGCATTGTCCACGGAAAGCCTGTGGAGGCCCCGTCAAATAAGTTACAGGTGTCACTTTCTTATGTTGGAATGCATTAATAAGTCATATTTTATTATTTTATTGCATATCTGGTATTAAAAAATAGGAGCTTTTTATTAATGTTAAGCATTTAATGATAGCATAAAAATTTCCAGGATTATGAACAAAATATATGTTGCGATTTGGTCATATTTAGGTTGAATATTGGTCCATTTGCAGCACATGTGCTGCGTTGCATTTTTATGCAAATTAAGCCATTTTAATAGCTCCAATGTACATGAAATTACTTGACGGTGTTTCCTGAGCACTGTACTGTAGGTATTATGCAATAAAATAATCTTATTAATAAAATATGACTTATTAATGCATTGTCCACGGAAAGCCTGTGGAGGCCCCGTCAAATAAGTTACAGGTGTCACTTTCTTATGTTGGAATGCATTAATAAGTCATATTTTATTATTTTATTGCATATCTGGTATTAAAAAATAGGAGCTTTTTATTAATGTTAAGCATTTAATGATAGCATAAAAATTTCCAGGATTATGAACAAAATATATGTTGCGATTTGGTCATATTTAGGTTGAATATTGGTCCATTTGCAGCACATGTGCTGCGTTGCATTTTTATGCAAATTAAGCCATTTTAATAGCTCCAATGTACATGAAACTACTTGACGGTGTTTCCTGAGCACTGTACTGTAGGTATTATGCAATAAAATAATTTTATTAATAAAATATGACTTATTAATGCATTCCAACATCAGAAAGTGACACCTGTAACTTATTTGACGGGGCCTGTGCAGGCTTTCCGTGGACAGTGCACTTTTATGCAAATTAATCCATTTTAATAGCTAAAATGTACATGAAACTGTTGTACGGTGTTTACTGAGCACTGTACTTTAGATTTTATGCAAAAAAAAATTCTTATTAATAAAATATGACCTATTAATGCATTGTCCACGGAAAGCCTGTGGAGGCCCCGTCAAAGAAGTTACAGGTGTCACTTTCTTAGAAAGTGACACCGGTAACTTATTTGACAGGGCCTGTGCAGGCTTTCCGTGGACAGTGCACTTTTATGCAAATTAATCCATTTTAATAGCTAAAATGTACATGAAACTGTTGTACGGTGTTTACCGAGCACTGTACTTTAGATTTTATGCAAAAAAAATTCTTATTAATAAAATATGACCTATTAATGCATTGTCCACGGAACACTTATTTAGGTCGCGTCAAATAAGTTGCAAGTGGGCAGTTCCTGTATGACTCGGCAAAATCACAGGAAGTGCCCACGTGCAGCTTATTTGACGGGGCCTACACAGGCTTTCCGTGGACAGTGCATTTTTATGCAAATTAAGCCATTTTACGAGCTCGGATGCACATGAAACTGCCGGAGGGTGTTTCCTGAGTACTGTACTGTAGATATTAAGCAATGAAATCATAAAAATATGAATAATAAATAAAATATGACCTATTAATGCATTGTCCACGGAAAGCTTGTGGAGGCCCCGTCAAATAAGTTACGGGAGGCCGAAAAAGACCTCCTTGACCGCTCACCACCTATGAATTTTCCATTGAATAAGTTGCCAGTGGGACATCGGAAACTCAGGGGTCACGAAGGTCGCAGGGCCCCGAGATTCATCACGGGGGACCGCCAGGGCCCCCCGACACGGGTCCTGGAGTTTCGTGGCCCCAGATGCTTCCCGAGCCAATAAAGCACCGAGAAAGTAGCTGCTGCACAGGCCCTCCAACACAGAGGTCTATGTAAGACAGAAAGTTGTATGGAGAGCAATGAAATATATTTTTTGGCGGCCCCCGACCTAGCCCTCTCGGTATGTCGTCGAGGGCCAAGTGACGCAACTTCCTGCAAAATTTGAGGCCCCTCGGGGCCCCGGGGGCCGAACGGGAGCCGCTGACACGTGCAACTTATCTCATTCATTTTCATAGGTGTTTGTTGGACAAGCGGAGAGAAAGGTCCGATCGGCCCGAAATGGACATATACGTCACGTCACGGTCCCCCGGGACAGCCTCCGGGGTTCCGTGTCCGCATCTGCCCGAATGGCCGAAAAAGACCCCCTTGACCACTCACCACCTATGAATTTTCCATTGAATAAGTTGCCAGTGGGACGTCGGAAACTCAGGGGTCACGAAGGTCGCAGGGCCCCGAGATTCATCACGGGGGACCGTCAGGGCCCCCCGACACGGGTCCTGGAGTTTCGTGGCCCCAGATGCTTCCCGAGCCAATAAAGCACCGAGAAAGTAGCTGCTGCACAGGCCCTCCAACACAGAGGTCTATGTAAGACAGAAAGTTGTATGGAGAGCAATGAAATATATTTTTTGGCGGCCCCCGACCTAGCCCTCTCGGTATGTCGTCGAGGGCCAAGTGACGCAACTTCCTGATTAATTTGAGGCCCCTCGGGCCCCCGGGGGCCGAACGGGAGCCGCTGACACGTGCAACTTATCTCATTCATTTTCATAGGTGTTTGTTGGACAGCGGAGAGAAAGGTCCGATCGGCCCGAAATTGACATATACGTCACGTCACGGTCCCCCGGGACAGCCTCCGGGGTTCCGTGTCCGCATCTGCCCGAATGGCCGAAAAAGACCCCCTTGACCGCTCACCACCTATGAATTTTCCATTGAATAAGTTGCCAGTGGGACGTCGGAAACTCAGGGGTCACGAAGGTCGCAGGGCCCCGAGATTCATCACGGGGGACCGTCAGGGCCCCTCGACACGGGTCCTGGAGTTTCGTGGCCCCAGATGCTTCCCGAGCCAATAAAGCACCGAGAAAGTAGCTGCTGCACAGGCCCTTCCAACACAGAGGTCTATGTAAGACAGAAAGTTGTATGGAGAGCAATGAAATATATTTTTTGGCGGCCCCCGACCTAGCCCTCTCGGTATGTCGTCGAGGGCCAAGTGACGCAACTTCCTGAGAAATTTGAGGCCCCTCGGGCCCCCGGGGGCCGAACGGGAGCCGCTGACACGTGCAACTTATTCCATTGTGAAGGCACCCGTCAAATAAGTTGCAAGTGGGCAGTTCCTGTATGACTCGGCAAAATCACAGGAAGTGCCCACGTGCAACTTATTTGACGGGGCCTAAACATGCTTTCCGTGGACAGTGCGTTTTTATGCCAAATAAGTCATTTTACGAGCTCCAATGTACACGAATCAGATTGACGGTGTTTCCTGAGCACTGTACTATCGGTATCACGCAATAAAATGATCTTATTTATAAAATATGACCTATTAATGCATTGTCCACGGAACACTTATTTAGGTCGCGTCAAATAAGTTGCAAGTGGGCAGTTCCTGTATGACTCTGCAAAATCACAGGAAGTGCCCACGTGCAACTTATTTGACGGGGCCTAAACATGCTTTCCGTGGACAGTGCACTTTTATGCAAATTAAGCCATTTTAATAGCTAAAATGTACATGAAACTGTTGTACGGTGTTTACTGAGCACTGTACTTTAGATTTTATGCAAAACAAAATTCTTATTAATAAAATATGACCTATTAATGCATTGTCCACGGAAAGCCTGTGGAGGCCCCGTCAAATAAGTTACAGGTGTCACTTTCTTAGAAAGTGACACCGGTAACTTATTTGACGGGGCCTATGCAGGCTTTCCGTGGACAGTTTATTTTTATGCAAATTAAGCCATTTTAATAGCCCCAATTTACATGAAACTACTTGACGGTGTTTCCTGAGCACTGCACTGTAGGTATTATGCAATAAAATAATCTTATTAATAAAATATGACTTATTAATGCATTGTCCACGGAAAGCCTGTGGAGGCCCCGTCAAATAAGTTACAGGTGTCACTTTCTTATGTTGGAATGCATTAATAAGTCATATTTTATTATTTTATTGCATATCTGGTATTAAAAAATAGGAGCTTTTTATTAATGTTAAGCATTTAATGATAGCATAAAAATTTCCAGGATTATGAACAAAATATATGTTGCGATTTGGTCATATTTAAGTTGAATATTGGTCCATTTGCAGCACATGTGCTGCGTTGCATTTTTATGCAAATTAAGCCATTTTAATAGCTCCAATGTACATGAAATTACTTGACGGTGTTTCCTGAGCACTGTACTGTAGGTATTATGCATTAAAATAATCTTATTAATAAAATATGACTTATTAATGCATTGTCCACGGAAAGCCTGTGGAGGCCCCGTCAAATAAGTTACAGGTGTCACTTTCTTATGTTGGAATGCATTAATAAGTCATATTTTATTATTTTATTGCATATCTGGTATTAAAAAATAGGAGCTTTTTATTAATGTTAAGCATTTAATGATAGCATAAAAATTTCCAGGATTATGAACAAAATATATGTTGCGATTTGGTCATATTTAGGTTGAATATTGGTCCATTTGCAGCACATGTGCTGCGTTGCATTTTTATGCAAATTAAGCCATTTTAATAGCTCCAATGTACATGAAACTACTTGACGGTGTTTCCTGAGCACTGTACTGTAGGTATTATGCAATAAAATAATTTTATTAATAAAATATGACTTATTAATGCATTCCAACATCAGAAAGTGACACCTGTAACTTATTTGACGGGGCCTGTGCAGGCTTTCCGTGGACAATGCACTTTTATGCAAATTAATCCATTTTAATAGCTAAAATGTACATGAAACTGTTGTACGGTGTTTACTGAGCACTGTACTTTAGATTTTATGCAAAAAAAAATTCTTATTAATAAAATATGACCTATTAATGCATTGTCCACGGAAAGCCTGTGGAGGCCCCGTCAAATAAGTTACAGGTGTCACTTTCTTAGAAAGTGACACCGGTAACTTATTTGACGGGGCCTATGCAGGCTTTCCGTGGACAGTTTATTTTTATGCAAATTAAGCCATTTTAATAGCCCCAATTTACATGAAACTACTTGACGGTGTTTCCTGAGCACTGCACTGTAGGTATTATGCAATAAAATAATCTTATTAATAAAATATGACTTATTAATGCATTGTCCACGGAAAGCCTGTGGAGGCCCCGTCAAATAAGTTACAGGTGTCACTTTCTTATGTTGGAATGCATTAATAAGTCATATTTTATTATTTTATTGCATATCTGGTATTAAAAAATAGGAGCTTTTTATTAATGTTAAGCATTTAATGATAGCATAAAAATTTCCAGGATTATGAACAAAATATATGTTGCGATTTGGTCATATTTAGGTTGAATATTGGTCCATTTGCAGCACATGTGCTGCGTTGCATTTTTATGCAAATTAAGCCATTTTAATAGCTCCAATGTACATGAAATTACTTGACGGTGTTTCCTGAGCACTGTACTGTAGGTATTATGCAATAAAATAATAAAATATGACCTATTAATGCATTGTCAACGGAAAGCCTGTTGAGGCCCCGTCAAATAAGTTACAGGTGTCACTTTCTTATGTTGGAATGCATTAATAAGTCATATTTTATTATTTTATTGCATATCTGGTATTAGAAAATATGTGCTTTTTATTAATGGTAAGCATTTTAATGATAGCATAAAAATTTCCAGGATTATGAACAAAATATATGTTGCGATTTGGTCATATTTAGGTTGAATATTGGTCCATTTGCAGCACATGTGCTGCGTTGCACTTTTATGCAAATTAAGCCATTTTAATAGCTAAAATGTACATGAAACTGTTGTACGGTGTTTACTGAGCACTGTACTTTAGATTTTATGCAAAACAAAATTCTTATTAATAAAATATGACCTATTAATGCATTGTCCACGGAAAGCCTGTGGAGGCCCCGTCAAATAAGTTACAGGTGTCACTTTCTTATGTTGGAATGCATTAATAAGTCATATTTTATTATTTTATTGCATATCTGGTATTAAAAAATATGAGCTTTTTATTAATGTTAAGCATTTAATGATAGCATAAAAATTTCCAGGATTATGAACAAAATATATGTTGCGATTTGGTCATATTTAGGTTGAATATTGGTCCATTTGCAGCACATGTGCTGCGTTGCATTTTTATGCAAATTAAGCCATTTTAATAGCTACAATGTACAAGAAACTGTTGTACGGTGTTTACTGAGCACAGTACTTTAGATTTTATGCAAAAAAAAAATATTTTTTATAAAATATGACGTATTAATGCATTGTCCACGGAAAGCCTGTGGAGGCCCCGTCAAATAAGTTACAGGTGTCACTTTCTTAGAAAGTGACACCGGTAACTTATTTGACGGGGCCTATGCAGGCTTTCCGTGGACAGTTTATTTTTATGCAAATTAAGCCATTTTAATAGCTACAATGTACATGAAACTGTTGTACGGTGTTTACTGAGCACAGTACTTTAGATTTTATGCAAAAGAATTATCTTATTAATAAAATATGACCTATTAATGCATTGTCCACGGAACACTTATTTAGGTCGCGTCAAATAAGTTGCAAGTGGGCAGTTCCTGTATGACTCTGCAAAATCACAGGAAGTGCCCACGTGCAACTTATTTGACGGGGCCTAAACATGCTTTCCGTGGACAGTGCACTTTTATGCAAATTAAGCCATTTTAATAGCTAAAATGTACATGAAACTGTTGTACGGTGTTTACTGAGCACTGTACTTTAGATTTTATGCAAAAAAAAATTCTTATTAATAAAATATGACCTATTAATGCATTGTCCACGGAAAGCCTGTGGAGGCCCCGTCAAATAAGTTACAGGTGTCACTTTCTTAGAAAGTGACACCGGTAACTTATTTGACGGGGCTTATGCAGGCTTTCCGTGGACAGTTTATTTTTATGCAAATTAAGCCATTTTAATAGCTCCAATGTACATGAAACTACTTGACGGTGTTTCCTGAGCACTGTACTGTAGGTATTATGCAATAAAATAATCTTATTAATAAAATATGAATTATTAATGCATTGTCCACGGAAAGCCTGTGGAGGCCCCGTCAAATAAGTTACAGGTGTCACTTTCTTATGTTGGAATGCATTAATAAGTCATATTTTATTATTTTATTGCATATCTGGTATTAAAAAATAGGAGCTTTTTATTAATGTTAAGCATTTAATGATAGGATAAAAATTTCCAGGAATATGAACAAAATATATGTTGCGATTTGGTCATATTTAGGTTGAATATTGGTCCATTTGCAGCACATGTGCTGCGTTGCATTTTTATGCAAATTAAGCCATTTTAATAGCTCCAATGTACATGAAATTACTTGACGGTGTTTCCTGAGCACTGTACTGTAGGTATTATGCAATAAAATAATCTTATTAATACAATATGAATTATTAATGCATTGTCCACGGAAAGCCTGTGGAGGCCCCGTCAAATAAGTTACAGGTGTCACTTTCTTATGTTGGAATGCATTAATAAGTCATATTTTATTATTTTATTGCATATCTGGTATTAAAAAATAGGAGCTTTTTATTAATGTTAAGCATTTAATGATAGCATAAAAATTTCCAGGATTATGAACAAAATATATGTTGCGATTTGGTCATATTTAGGTTGAATATTGGTCCATTTGCAGCACATGTGCTGCGTTGCATTTTTATGCAAATTAAGCCATTTTAATAGCTACAATGTACATGAAACTGTTGTACGGTGTTTACTGAGCACAGTACTTTAGATTTTATGCAGAAAAATATTCTTATTAATAAAATATGACCTATTAATGCATTGTCCACGGAAAGCCTGTGGAGGCCCCGTCAAATAAGTTACAGGTGTCACTTTCTTAGAAAGTGACACCGGTAACTTATTTGACGGGGCCTATGCAGGCTTTCCGTGGGACAGTTTATTTTTATGCAAATTAAGCCATTTTAATAGCTACAATGTACATGAAACTGTTGTACGGTGTTTACTGAGCACAGTACTTTAGATTTTATGCAAAAAAATTATCTTATTAATAAAATATGACCTATTAATGCATTGTCCACGGAACACTTATTTAGGTCGCGTCAAATAAGTTGCAAGTGGGCAGTTCCTGTATGACTCTTCAAAATCACAGGAAGTGCCCACGTGCAACTTATTTGACGGGGCCTAAACATGCTTTCCGTGGACAGTGCACTTTTATGCAAATTAAGCCATTTTAATAGCTAAAATGTACATGAAACTGTTGTACGGTGTTTACTGAGCACTGTACTTTAGATTTTATGGAAAAAAAATTCTTATTAATAAAATATGACCTATTAATGCATTGTCCACGGAAAGCCTGTGGAGGCCCCGTCAAATAAGTTACAGGTGTCACTTTCTTAGAAAGTGACACCGGTAACTTATTTGACGGGGCCTATGCAGGCTTTCCGTGGACAGTTTATTTTTATGCAAATTAAGCCATTTTAATAGCTCCAATGTACATGAAACTACTTGACGGTGTTTCCTGAGCACTGTACTGTAGGTATTATGCAATAAAATAATCTTATTAATAAAATATGAATTATTAATGCATTGTCCACGGAAAGCCTGTGGAGGCCCCGTCAAATAAGTTACAGGTGTCACTTTCTTATGTTGGAATGCATTAATAAGTCATATTTTATTATTTTATTGCATATCTGGTATTAAAAAATAGGAGCTTTTTATTAATGTTAAGCATTTAATGATAGGATAAAAATTTCCAGGAATATGAACAAAATATATGTTGCGATTTGGTCATATTTAGGTTGAATATTGGTCCATTTGCAGCACATGTGCTGCGTTGCATTTTTATGCAAATTAAGCCATTTTAATAGCTCCAATGTACATGAAATTACTTGACGGTGTTTCCTGAGCACTGTACTGTAGGTATTATGCAATAAAATAATCTTATTAATACAATATGAATTATTAATGCATTGTCCACGGAAAGCCTGTGGAGGCCCCGTCAAATAAGTTACAGGTGTCACTTTCTTATGTTGGAATGCATTAATAAGTCATATTTTATTATTTTATTGCATATCTGGTATTAAAAAATAGGAGCTTTTTATTAATGTTAAGCATTTAATGATAGCATAAAAATTTCCAGGATTATGAACAAAATATATGTTGCGATTTGGTCATATTTAGGTTGAATATTGGTCCATTTGCAGCACATGTGCTGCGTTGCATTTTTATGCAAATTAAGCCATTTTAATAGCTACAATGTACATGAAACTGTTGTACGGTGTTTACTGAGCACAGTACTTTAGATTTTATGCAGAAAAATATTCTTATTAATAAAATATGACCTATTAATGCATTGTCCACGGAAAGCCTGTGGAGGCCCCGTCAAATAAGTTACAGGTGTCACTTTCTTAGAAAGTGACACCGGTAACTTATTTGACGGGGCCTATGCAGGCTTTCCGTGGACAGTTTATTTTTATGCAAATTAAGCCATTTTAATAGCTACAATGTACATGAAACTGTTGTACGGTGTTTACTGAGCACAGTACTTTAGATTTTATGCAAAAAAATTATCTTATTAATAAAATATGACCTATTAATGCATTGTCCACGGAACACTTATTTAGGTCGCGTCAAATAAGTTGCAAGTGGGCAGTTCCTGTATAACTCTGCAAAATCACAGGAAGTGCCCACGTGCAACTTATTTGACGGGGCCTAAACATGCTTTCCGTGGACAGTGCACTTTTATGCAAATTAAGCCATTTTAATAGCTAAAATGTACATGAAACTGTTGTACGGTGTTTACTGAGCACTGTACTTTAGATTTTATGCAAAAAAAAATTCTTATTAATAAAATATGACCTATTAATGCATTGTCCACGGAAAGCCTGTGGAGGCCCCGTCAAATAAGTTACAGGTGTCACTTTCTTAGAAAGTGACACCGGTAACTTATTTGACGGGGCCTATGCAGGCTTTCCGTGGACAGTTTATTTTTATGCAAATTAAGCCATTTTAATAGCTCCAATGTACATGAAACTACTTGACGGTGTTTCCTGAGCACTGTACTGTAGGTATTATGCAATAAAATAATCTTATTAATAAAATATGAATTATTAATGCATTGTCCACGGAAAGCCTGTGGAGGCCCCGTCAAATAAGTTACAGGTGTCACTTTCTTATGTTGGAATGCATTAATAAGTCATATTTTATTATTTTATTGCATATCTGGTATTAAAAAATAGGAGCTTTTTATTAATGTTAAGCATTTAATGATAGCATAAAAATTTCCAGGATTATGAACAAAATATATGTTGCGATTTGGTCATATTTAGGTTGAATATTGGTCCATTTGCAGCACATGTGCTGCGTTGCATTTTTATGCAAATTAAGCCATTTTAATAGCTACAATGTACATGAAACTGTTGTACGGTGTTTACTGAGCAAAGTACTTTAGATTTTATGCAGAAAAATATTCTTATTAATAAAATATGACCTATTAATGCATTGTCCACGGAAAGCCTGTGGAGGCCCCGTCAAATAAGTTACAGGTGTCACTTTCTTAGAAAGTGACACCGGTAACTTATTTGACGGGGCCTATGCAGGCTTTCCGTGGACAGTTTATTTTTATGCAAATTAAGCCATTTTAATAGCTACAATGTACATGAAACTGTTGTACGGTGTTTACTGAGCACAGTACTTTAGATTTTATGCAAAAAAATTATCTTATTAATAAAATATGACCTATTAATGCATTGTCCACGGAACACTTATTTAGGTCGCGTCAAATAAGTTGCAAGTGGGCAGTTCCTGTATGACTCTTCAAAATCACAGGAAGTGCCCACGTGCAACTTATTTGACGGGGCCTAAACATGCTTTCCGTGGACAGTGCACTTTTATGCAAATTAAGCCATTTTAATAGCTAAAATGTACATGAAACTGTTGTACGGTGTTTACTGAGCACTGTACTTTAGATTTTATGGAAAAAAAATTCTTATTAATAAAATATGACCTATTAATGCATTGTCCACGGAAAGCCTGTGGAGGCCCCGTCAAATAAGTTACAGGTGTCACTTTCTTAGAAAGTGACACCGGTAACTTATTTGACGGGGCCTATGCAGGCTTTCCGTGGACAGTTTATTTTTATGCAAATTAAGCCATTTTAATAGCTCCAATGTACATGAAACTACTTGACGGTGTTTCCTGAGCACTGTACTGTAGGTATTATGCAATAAAATAATCTTATTAATAAAATATGAATTATTAATGCATTGTCCACGGAAAGCCTGTGGAGGCCCCGTCAAATAAGTTACAGGTGTCACTTTCTTATGTTGGAATGCATTAATAAGTCATATTTTATTATTTTATTGCATGTCTGGTATTAAAAAATAGGAGCTTTTTATTAATGTTAAGCATTTAATGATAGCATAAAAATTTCCAGGATTATGAACAAAATATATGTTGCGATTTGGTCACATTTAGGTTGAATATTGGTCCATTTGCAGCACATGTGCTGCGTTGCACTTTTATGCAAATTAAGCCATTTTAATAGCTCCAATGTACATGAAATTACTTGACGGTGTTTCCTGAGCACTGTACTGTAGGTATTATGCAATAAAATAATCTTATTAATAAAATATGACTTATTAATGCATTCCAACATCAGAAAGTGACACCTGTAACTTATTTGACGGGGCCTGTGCAGGCTTTCCGTGGACAGTTTATTTTTATGCAAATTAAGCCATTTTAATAGCTCCAATGTACATGAAACTACTTGACGGTGTTTCCTGAGCACTGTACTGTAGGTATTATACAATAAAATAATGTTATTAATAAAATATGACTCATTAATGCATTGTCCACGGAAAGCCTGTGGAGGCCCTGTCAAATAAGTTACAGGTGTCACTTTCTTATGTTGGAATGCATTAATAAGTCATATTTTATTATTTTATTGCATATCTGGTATTAAAAAATAAGAGCTTTTTATTAATGTTAAGCATTTAATGATAGCATAAAAATTTCCAGGATTATGAACAAAATATATGTTGCGATTTGGTCACATTTAGGTTGAATATTGGTCCATTTGCAGCACAGGTGCTGCGTTGCACTTTTATGCAAATTAAGCCATTTTAATAGCTAAAATATACATGAAACTGTTGTACGGTGTTTACTGAGCACAGTACTTTAGATTTTATGCAAAAAAATATTCTTATTAATAAAATATGACCTATTAATGCATTGTCCACGGAAAGCCTGTGGAGGCCCCGTCAAATAAGTTACAGGTGTCACTTTCTTAGAAAGTGACACCGGTAACTTATTTGACGGGGCCTATGCAGGCTTTCCGTGGACAGTTTATTTTTATGCAAATTAAGCCATTTTAATAGCTACAATGTACATGAAACTGTTGTACGGTGTTTACTGAGCACTGTACTGTAGGTATTATGCAATAAAATAATCTTATTAATAAAATATGACTTATTAATGCATTGTCCACGGAAAGCCTGTGGAGGCCCCGTCAAATAAGTTACAGGTGTCACTTTCTTATGTTCGAATGCATTAATAAGTCATATTTTATTATTTTATTGCATATCTGGTATTAAAAAATATGAGCTTTTTATTAAAGTTAAGCATTTAATGATAGCATAAAAATTTCCAGGATTATGAACAAAATATATGTTGCGATTTGGTCATATTTAGGTTGAATATTGGTCCATTTGCAGCACATGTGCTGCGTTGCATTTTTATGCAAATTAAGCCATTTTAATAGCTACAATGTACATGAAACTGTTGTACGGTGTTTACTGAGCACAGTACTTTAGATTTTATGCAAAAAAATATTCTTATTAATAAAATATGACCTATTAATGCATTGTCCACGGAAAGCCTGTGGAGGCCCCGTCAAATAAGTTACAGGTGTCACTTTCTTAGAAAGTGACACCGGTAACTTATTTGACGGGGCCTATGCAGGCTTTCCGTGGACAGTTTATTTTTATGCAAATTAAGCCATTTTAATAGCTACAATGTACATGAAACTGTTGTACGGTGTTTACTGAGCACAGTACTTTAGATTTTATGCAAAAAAATGATCTTATTAATAAAATATGACCTATTAATGCATTGTCCACGGAACACTTATTTAGGTCGCGTCAAATAAGTTGCAAGTGGGCAGTTCCTGTATGACTCTGCAAAATCACAGGAAGTGCCCACGTGCAACTTATTTGACGGGGCCTAAACATGCTTTCCGTGGACAGTGCACTTTTATGCAAATTAAGCCATTTTAATAGCTCCAATGTACATGAAACTACTTGACGGTGTTTCCTGAGCACTGTACTGTAGGTATTATGCAATAACATAATCTTATTTATAAAATATGACTTATTAATGCATTGTCCACGGAAAGCCTGTGGAGGCCCCGTCAAATAAGTTACAGGTGTCACTTTCTTAGAAAGTGACACCGGTAACTTATTTGACGGGGCCTATGCAGGCTTTCCGTGGACAGTGCACTTTTATGCAAATTAATCCATTTTAATAGCTAAAATGCACATGAAACTGTTGTACGGTGTTTACTGAGCACAGTACTTTAGATTTTATGCAAAAAAAAATTCTTATTAATAAAATATGACCTATTAATGCATTGTCCACGGAACACTTATTTAGGTCGCGTCAAATAAGTTGCAAGTGGGCAGTTCCTGTATGACTCTGCAAAATCACAGGAAGTGCCCACGTGCAACTTATTTGACGGGGCCTAAACATGCTTTCCGTGGACAGTGCACTTTTATGCAAATTAAGCCATTTAATAGCTAAAATGTACATGAAACTGTTGTACGGTGTTTACTGAGCACTGTACTTTAGATTTTATGCAAAAAAAAATTCTTATTAATAAAATATGACCTATTAATGCATTGTCCACGGAAAGCCTGTGGAGGCCCCGTCAAATAAGTTACAGGTGTCACTTTCTTAGAAAGTGACACCGGTAACTTATTTGACGGGGCCTATGCAGGCTTTCCGTGGACAGTTTATTTTTATGCAAATTAAGCCATTTTAATAGCTCCAATGTACATGCAACTACTTGACGGTGTTTCCTGAGCACTGTACTGTAGGTATTATGCAATAAAATGATCTTATTAATAAAATATGACTTATTAATGCATTGTCCACGGAAAGCCTGTGGAGGCCCCGTCAAATAAGTTACAGGTGTCACTTTCTTATGTTGGAATGCATTAATAAGTCATATTTTATTATTTTATTGCATATCTGGTATTAAAAAATATGAGCTTTTTATCAATGTTAAGCATTTAATGATAGCATAAAAATTACCAGGATTATGAACAAAATATATGTTGCGATTTGGTCATATTTAGGTTGAATATTGGTCCATTTGCAGCACATGTGCTGCGTTGCACTTTTATGCAAATTAAGCCATTTTAATAGCTACAATGTACATGAAACTGTTGTACGGTGTTTACTGAGCACAGTACTTTAGATTTTATGCAAAAAAATTATCTTATTAATAAAATATGACCTATTAATGCATTGTCCACGGAACACTTATTTAGGTCGCGTCAAATAAGTTGCAAGTGGGCAGTTCCTGTATGACTCTGCAAAATCACAGGAAGTGCCCACGTGCAACTTATTTGACGGGGCCTAAACATGCTTTCCGTGGACAGTTTATTTTTATGCAAATTAAGCCATTTTAATAGCTCCAATGTACATGAAACTACTTGACGGTGTTTCCAGAGCACTGTACTGTAGGTATTATGCAATAAAATAATCTTATTAATAAAATATTAATTATTAATGCATTGTCCACGGAAAGCCTGTGGAGGCCCCGTCAAATAAGTTACAGGTGTCACTTTCTTATGTTGGAATGCATTAATAAGTCATATTTTATTATTTTATTGCATATCTGGTATTAAAAAATAGGAGCTTTTTATTAATGTTAAGCATTTAATGATAGCATAAAAATTTCCAGGATTATGAACAAAATATATGTTGCGATTTGGTCATATTTAGGTTGAATATTGGTCCATTTGCAGCACATGTGCTGCATTGCATTTTTATGCAATTTAAGCCATTTTAATAGCTACAATGTACATGAAACTGTTGTACGGTGTTTACTGAGCACAGTACTTTAGATTTTATGCAAAAAAATATTCTTATTAATAAAATATGACCTATTAATGCATTGTCCACGGAAAGCCTGTGGAGGCCCCGTCAAATAAGTTACAGGTGTCACTTTCTTAGAAAGTGACACCGGTAACTTATTTGACGGGGCCTATGCAGGCTTTCCGTGGAAAGTTTATTTTTATGCAAATTAAGCCATTTTAATAGCTCCAATGTACATGAAATTACTTGACGGTGTTTCCTGAGCACTGTACTGTAGGTATTATGCAATAAAATAATCTTATTAATAAAATATGAATTATTAATGCATTGTCCACGGAAAGCCTGTGGATGCCCCGTCAAATAAGTTACAGGTGTCACTTTCATATGTTGGAATGCATTAATAAGTCATATTTTATTATTTTATTGCATATCTGGTATTAAAAAATAGGAGCTTTTTATTTATGTTAAGCATTTAATGATAGCATAAAAATTTCCAGGATTATGAACAAAATATATGTTGCGATTTGGTCATATTTAGGCTGAATATTGGTCCATTTGCAGCACATGTGCTGCGTTGCATTTTTATGCAAATTAAGCCATTTTAATAGCTCCAATGTACATGAAATTACTTGACGGTGTTTCCTGAGCACTGTACTGTAGGTATTATGCAATAAAATAATCTTATTAATAAAATATGAATTATTAATGCATTGTCCACGGAAAGCCTGTGGAGGCCCCGTCAAATAAGTTACAGGTGTCACTTTCTTATGTTGGAATGCATTAATAAGTCATATTTTATTATTTTATTGCATATCTGGTATTAAAAAATAGGAGCTTTTTATTAATGTTAAGCATTTAATGATAGCATAAAAATGTCCAGGATTATGAACAAAATATATGTTGCGATTTGGTCATATTTAGGTTGAATATTGGTCCATTTGCAGCACATGTGCTGCGTTGCACTTTTATGCAAATTAAGCCATTTTAATAGCTAAAATGTACATGAAACTGTTGTACGGTGTTTACTGAGCACTGTACTTTAGATTTTATGCAAAACAAAATTCTTATTAATAAAATATGACCTATTAATGCATTGTCCACGGAAAGCCTGTGGAGGCCCGTCAAATAAGTTACAGGTGTCACTTTCTTAGAAAGTGACACCGGTAACTTATTTGACGGGGCCTATGCAGGCTTTCCGTGGACAGTTTATTTTTATGCAAATTAAGCCATTTTAATAGCTCCAATGTACATGAAACTACTTGACGGTGTTTCCTGAGCACTCTACTGTAGGTATTATGCAATAAAATAATCTTATTAATAAAATATGACTTATTAATGCATTCCAACATCAGAAAGTGACACCTGTAACTTATTTGACGGGGCCTGTGCAGGCTTTCCGTGGACAGTGCACTTTTATGCAAATTAATCCATTTTAATAGCTAAAATGTACATGAAACTGTTGTACGGTGTTTACTGAGCACAGTACTTTAGATTTTATGCAAAAAATGTTCTTATTAATAAAATATGACCTATTAATGCATTGTCCACGGAAAGACTGTGGAGGCCCCGTCAAATAAGTTACAGGTGGGCATGCACCAATAGTGGTGAAACTCACCAAAATCCAACTCAAAATTCCAACATCAGAAAGTGACACCTGTAACTTATTTGACATGGCCTGTACAGGCTTTCCGTGGACAGTGCACATGTTTGGGGGGAAATTAATAGGCTGTTTTTGGTCATATAGGTGTTAGGGGGATGATTAGGCTGTTTTTGGTCATATAGGAGGTAAGGGGGATGATTAGGCTGTTTTTGGTCATATAGGAGGTAAGGGGGATGATTAGGCTGTTTTTGGTCATATAGGAGGTAAGGGGGATGATTAGGCTGTTTGTGGTCATATAGGAGGTAAGGGGGATGATTAGGCTGTTTTTGGTCATATAGGAGGTAAGGGGGATGATTAGGCTGTTTTTGGTCATATAGGAGGTAAGGGGGATGATTAGGCTGTTTTTGGTCATATAGGAGGTAAGGGGGATGATTGGGCTGTTTTTGGTCATATAGGAGGTAAGGGGGACTAATAGGCCTTTTGTGGTCAAATAGGCAGTAAGGGGGATGAATAGGCTGTTTGTGGTCAGTGGGCGGGGCCCGGGGGCGTTCCCGGATGGCCAGAGGGCCAATCGGGAGCTTCCGGCACCGTAAGCTGTGGGTGGCAGGTTTAGGCTTCCCGTGGACGCCCACCCCCAACCTGTTCGACGCGCCTCCCGTAGGCTTTCCGTGGTCGTGAGTGTGCCACCCTGTGGCCGACTCGCAGATTGCAAGAAATGGCGCAGAAAAAGGCGAAAGTTTGGCGCCGTTCCGTGGGGCCCCCGGGGGCCCCAGGCCCTGGGCGACGCCTCCGATGGGCCCCGTCGGGCCTCCCCTCGACGCCCGGCCGGTCGCCGGGGGCGGGAAAAATCATCTAGGGGGCGGCGCGCAGCGTCCACTAACTGCCTGACACGCAGCGCCTATTGTGCGCTCAGCGGGACCCTTCCCTAACGTGGTGGCCTTAGGCAGGTTAGGGCTTAAAAAAAAAAAAAAAAAAAAAAAAGTCCAATTCCGGTCGTCCTCAGAATCCGGTCCGGGTTTTGCTCCAATCCAGGATACCGCAGAATCCGGTAGTCCTGAGAATCCGGTCCGGGTTTTGCTCCAATCCAGGATACCGCAGAATCCGGTAGTCCTGAGAATCCGGTCCGGGTTTTGCTCCAATCCAGGATACCGCAGAATCCGGTAGTCCTGAGAATCCGGTCCGGGTTTTGCTCCAATCCAGGATACCGCAGAATCCGGTAGTCCTGAGAATCCGGTCCGGGTTTTGCTCCAATCCAGGATACCGCAGAATCCGGTCGTCCTGAGAATCCGGTCCGGGTTTTGCTCCAATCCAGGATACCGCAGAATCCGTTCGTCCTCGGAATCCGGTCCGGGTTTTGCTCCAATCCAGGAGACCGCAGAATCCGGTTTTCCTCGGAATCCGGTCCGGGTTTTGCTCCCATCCAGGAGACCGCAGAATCCGCTCGTGCTCAGAATCCGGTCCGGGTTTTGCTCCAATCCAGTAGACCGAAGAATCCGGTCGTCCTGAGAATCCGGTCCAGGATTTGCTCCAATACATGATTTATGAAAATGTCCATCTGAAACACATGATTTTTTAAAACAATTTAAATTTGAAATACATGATTTTTGAGAATTATTAACTTCTGAAATACATGATTTTTTAAAACAATTTCCAATGTGAAATACATGATTTATGAAAATGTCCATCTGAAACACATGATTTAAAAAAAAAATTCCATCTGAAATACATGATTCATGAAAATGTCCATCTGAAACACGATTTTTGAAAACAATTTCCATCTGAAATATATGGTTTATGACAACGATTTATGAAAATGTCCATCTGAAATAGGGTTAGGGCTTAAAAAAAAAAAAAAAAAAAAAAAAAGTCCAATTCCGGTCGTCCTCAGAATCCGGTCCGGGTTTTGCTCCAATCCAGGATACCGCAGAATCCGGTAATCCTGAGAATCCGGTCCGGGTTTTGCTCCAATCCAGGATACCGCAGAATCCGGTAATCCTGAGAATCCGGTCCGGGTTTTGCTCCAATCCAGGATACCGCAGAATCCGGTAGTCCTGAGAATCCGGTCCGGGTTTTGCTCCAATCCAGGATACCGCAGAATCCGGTCGTCCTCGGAATCCGGTCCGGGATTTGCTCCAATCCAGGATACCGCAGAATCCGGTCGTCCTCGGAATCCGGTCCGGGTTTTGCTCCAATCCAGGAGACCGCAGAATCCGGTTTTCCTCGGAATCCGGTCCGGGCTTTGCTCCAATCCAGAAAACCGAAGAATCCGGTCGTCCTGAGAATCCGGTCCAGGATTTGCTCCAATACATGATTTATGAAAATGTCCATCTGAAACACATGATTTTTTAAAACAATTTAAATTTGAAATACATGATTTTTGAGAATTATTTCCTTCTGAAATACATGATTTTTTAAAACAATTTCCAATGTGAAATACATGATTTATGAAAATGTCCATCTGAAACACATGATTTAAAAAAAAAATTCCATCTGAAATACATGATTCATGAAAATGTCCATCTGAAACACATGATTTTTGAAAACAATTTCCATCTGAAATATATGGTTTGTGACAACGATTTATGAAAATGTCCATCTGAAACAGGGTTAGGGCTTAAAAAAAAAAAAAAAGTCCAATTCCGGTCGTCCTCAGAATCCGGTCCGGGTTTTGCTCCAATCCAGGATACCGCAGAATCCGGTAGTCCTGAGAATCCGGTCCGGGTTTTGCTCCAATCCAGGATACCGCAGAATCCGGTCGTCCTCGGAATCCGGTCCGGGTTTTGCTCCAATCCAGGATACCGCAGAATCCGGTCGTCCTCGGAATCCGGTCCGGGTTTTGCTCCAATCCAGGAGACCGCAGAATCCGGTAGTCCTGAGAATCCGGTCCGGGTTTTGCTCCAATCCAGGATACCGCAGAATCCGGTCGTCCTCGGAATCCGGTCCGGGTTTTGCTCCAATCCAGGATACCGCAGAATCCGGTCGTCCTCGGAATCCGGTCCGGGTTTTGCTCCAATCCAGGAGACCGCAGAATCCGCTCGTGCTCAGAATCCGGTCCGGGTTTTGCTCCAATCCAGAAGACCGAAGAATACGGTTGTCCTGAGAATCCGGTCCAGGATTTGCTCCAATCCAGGAGACCGCAGAATCCGTTCGTGCTCAGAATCCGGTCCGGGTTTTGCTCCAATCCAGAAGACCGAAGAATCCGGTCGTCCTGAGAATCCGGTCCAGGATTTGCTCCAATCCAGAAGACCGCAGAATCCGGTCGTCCTCGGAATCCAGTCCAGGATTTGCTCCTGTACATGATTTATGAAAATGTCCATCTGAAACACATGATTTTTTAAAACAATTTCAATTTGAAATACATGATTTTTGAGAATTATTTCCTTCTGAAATACATGATTTTTTAAAACAATTTCCAATGTGAAATACATGATTTATGAAAATGCCCATCTGAAACACATGATTTAAAAAAAAAATTCCATCTGAAATACATGATTCATGAAAATGTCCATCTGAAACACATGATTTTTGAAAACAATTTCCATCTGAAATATATGGTTTATGACAACGATTTATGAAAATGTCCATCTGAAACAGGGTTAGGGCTTAAAAAAAAAAAAAAAAAAAAAAAAGTCCAATTCCGGTCGTCCTCAGAATCCGGTCCGGGTTTTGCTCCAATCCAGGATACCGCAGAATCCGGTAGTCCTGAGAATCCGGTCCGGGTTTTGCTCCAATCCAGGATACCGCAGAATCCGGTAGTCCTGAGAATCCGGTCCGGGTTTTGCTCCAATCCAGGATACCGCAGAATCCGGTAGTCCTGAGAATCCGGTCCGGGTTTTGCTCCAATCCAGGATACCGCAGAATCCGGTAGTCCTGAGAATCCGGTCCGGGTTTTGCTCCAATCCAGGATACCGCAGAATCCGGTCGTCCTGAGAATCCGGTCCGGGTTTTGCTCCAATCCAGGATACCGCAGAATCCGGTCGTCCTCGGAATCCGGTCCAGGATTTGCTCCAATACATGATTTATGAAAATGTCCATCTGAAACACATGATTTTTGAAAACAATTTCCATCTGAAATATATGGTTTATGACAACGATTTATGAAAATGTCCATCTGAAACAGGGTTAGGGCTTAAAAAAAAAAAAAAAAAAGTCCAATTCCGGTCGTCCTCAGAATCCGGTCCGGGTTTTGCTCCAATCCAGGATACCGCAGAATCCGGTAGTCCTGAGAATCCGGTCCGGGTTTTGCTCCAATCCAGGATACCGCAGAATCCGGTCGTCCTCGGAATCCGGTCCGGGTTTTGCTCCAATCCAGGATATCGCAGAATCCGGTCGTCCTCGGAATCCGGTCCGGGTTTTGCTCCAATCCAGGAGACCGCAGAATCCGGTAGTCCTGAGAATCCGGTCCGGGTTTTGCTCCAATCCAGGATACCGCAGAATCCGGTCGTCCTCGGAATCCGGTCCGGGTTTTGCTCCAATCCAGGATACCGCAGAATCCGGTCGTCCTCGGAATCCGGTCCGGGTTTTGCTCCAATCCAGGAGACCGCAGAATCCGGTAGTCCTGAGAATCCGGTCCGGGTTTTGCTCCAATCCAGGATACCGCAGAATCCGGTCGTCCTCGGAATCCGGTCCGGGTTTTGCTCCAATCCAGGATACCGCAGAATCCGGTCGTCCTCGGAATCCGGTCCGGGTTTTGCTCCAATCCAGGAGACCGCAGAATCCGCTCGTGCTCAGAATCCGGTCCGGGTTTTGCTCCAATCCAGAAGACCGAAGAATACGGTTGTCCTGAGAATCCGGTCCAGGATTTGCTCCAATCCAGGAGACCGCAGAATCCGTTCGTGCTCAGAATCCGGTCCGGGTTTTGCTCCAATCCAGAAGACCGAAGAATCCGGTCGTCCTGAGAATCCGGTCCAGGATTTGCTCCAATCCAGAAGACCGCAGAATCCGGTCGTCCTCGGAATCCAGTCCAGGATTTGCTCCTGTACATGATTTATGAAAATGTCCATCTGAAACACATGATTTTTTAAAACAATTTCAATTTGAAATACATGATTTTTGAGAATTATTTCCTTCTGAAATACATGATTTTTTAAAACAATTTCCAATGTGAAATACATGATTTATGAAAATGCCCATCTGAAACACATGATTTAAAAAAAAAATTCCATCTGAAATACATGATTCATGAAAATGTCCATCTGAAACACATGATTTTTGAAAACAATTTCCATCTGAAATATATGGTTTATGACAACAATTTATGAAAATGTCCATCTGAAACAGGGTTAGGGCTTAAAAAAAAAAAAAAAAAGTCCAATTCCGGTCGTCCTCAGAATCCGGTCCGGGTTTTGCTCCAATCCAGGATACCGCAGAATCCGGTAGTCCTGAGAATCCGGTCCGGGTTTTGCTCCAATCCAGGATACCGCAGAATCCGGTAGTCCTGAGAATCCGGTCCGGGTTTTGCTCCAATCCAGGATACCGCAGAATCCGGTCGTCCTCGGAATCCGGTCCGGGTTTTGCTCCAATCCAGGATACCGCAGAATCCGGTCGTCCTCGGAATCCGGTCCGGGTTTTGCTCCAATCCAGGAGACCGCAGAATCCGGTTTTCCTCGGAATCCGGTCCGGGCTTTGCTCCAATCCAGAAGACCGAAGAATCCGGTCGTCCTGAGAATCCGGTCCAGGATTTGCTCCAATACATGATTTATGAAAATGTCCATCTGAAACACATGATTTTTTAAAACAATTTAAATTTGAAATACATGATTTTTGAGAATTATTTCCTTCTGAAATACATGATTTTTTAAAACAATTTCCAATGTGAAATACATGATTTATGAAAATGTCCATCTGAAACACATGATTTAAAAAAAAAATTCCATCTGAAATACATGATTCATGAAAATGTCCATCTGAAACACGATTTTTGAAAACAATTTCCATCTGAAATATATGGTTTGTGACAACGATTTATGAAAATGTCCATCTGAAACAGGGTTAGGGCTTAAAAAAAAAAAAAAAAAAAAAAAAAGTCCAATTCCGGTCGTCCTCAGAATCCGGTCCGGGTTTTGCTCCAATCCAGGATACCGCAGAATCCGGTAGTCCTCAGAATCCGGTCCGGGTTTTGCTCCAATCCAGGATACCGCAGAATCCGGTCGTCCAAAATCTACATTACAGTGCTCATTAAACACCGTCCAGCAGTTTCATGTACATTGTAGCTATTAAAATGGCTTAATTTGCATAAAAATGCAACGCAGCTCATGTGCTGCAAATGGACCAATATTCAACCTATATATGGCCAAATCGCAACAGATATTTTCATCATAATCCTGGAAATCTTTATGCTATGATTAAATTCTTAACATTAATAAAAAGCTCATCTTTTTTAATACCAGATTTGCAATAAAATAATCGTATTAATAAAATATGACTTATTAATGCATTCCAACATCAGAAAGTGACACCTGTAACTGATTTGACGGGGCCTCCACAGGCTTTCCGTGGACAATGCATTAATAGGTCATATTTTATTAATACGATTATTTTATTGCATAAAATCTACAGTACAGTTCTCAATAAACACCGTACAACAGTTTCATGTACATTTTAATTATTAAAATGGCTTAATTTGCATAAAAATAAACTGTCCACGGAAAGCCTGTACAGGCCCCGTCAAATAAGTTACAGGTGTCACTTGACCACCTGTAACTTATTTGACGGGGTCTCCACAGGCTTTCTGTGGACAATGCATTAATAGGTCATATTTGATTAATAAGATTATTTTATTGCATGAAATCTACAGTACAGTGCTCAATAAACACCATCAAGTAGTTTCATGTACATTGGAGCTATTAAAATGGCTTAATTTGCATAAAAATTAACTGTCCACGGAAAGCCTGTACAGGCCCCGTCAAATAAGTTAAAGGTGTCACTTGACCACCTGTAACTTATTTGACGGGGGCCTCCACAGGCTTTCCGTGGACAATGCATTAATAGGTCATATTTGATTAATAAGATTATTTTATTGCATGAAACATACAGTACAGTGCTCAATAAACACCGTACAACAGTTTCATGTACATTTTAGCTATTAAAATGGCTTAATTTGCATAAAAGTGCACTGTCCACGGAAAGCCTGTGGAGGCCCCGTCAAATAAGTTACAGGTGTCACTTGACCACCTGTAACTTATTTGACGGGGCCTCCACAGGCTTTCCGTGGACAATGCATTAATAGGTCATATTTGATTAATAAGATTATTTTATTGCATGAAATCTACAGTACAGTGCTCAATAAACACCATCAAGTAGTTTCATGTACATTGGAGCTATTAAAATGGCTTAATTTGCATAAAAATTAACTGTCCACGGAAAGCCTGTACAGGCCCCGTCAAATAAGTTAAAGGTGTCACTTGACCACCTGTAACTTATTTGACGGGGGCCTCCACAGGCTTTCCGTGGACAATGCATCAATAGGTCATATTTTATTAATAAGATTATTTTATTGCATAAAATCTACAGTACAGTGCTCAAGTTTCAGTTTCAGTCAAGTTACAGTTTCATGTACATTTTAGCTATTAAAATGGCTTAATTTGCATAAAAGTGCACTGTCCACGGAACGCCTGTGCAGGCCCCGTCAAATAAGTTACAGGTGTCACTTTCTGATGTTGGAATGCATTAATAAGTCATATTTTATTAATAAGATTATTTTATTGCATAATACCTACAGCACAGTGCACAGGAAACACCGTCAAGTAGTGGCTTAATTTGCATAAAAATAAACTGTCCACGGAAAGCCTGTACAGGCCCCGTCAAATAAGTTACAGGTGTCACTTGACCACCTGTAGCTTATTTGACGGGGCC
>NW_027636821.1:0-28827 GCF_936440315.1 Barbus barbus | reverse complement strand
CAATCTTAAACTCAGATGTTTGTGAGCATATTCTATGAAAGCGAAGAAGCTGTGATTTAAGAATTCCTTTAAAAGTATGCTTAGGGTGGTAACTGGCTCTGTGTAATAATGAGTGAGTGTCTGTGGGCTTAAAATACACTTTGTAGTCCAACTGATTGGTCATTTCAAATTTGGGTCCTTTGTAGGTGATGACATCAAGAAAATTAACTGAATTTTCATCAATTTCGTATTTTATCCTGATGGATTTTTGATGACGGTTCAGATGATCAGCAAATTCAATAAACTCCTCCTTACCGTATGTCCAGATGCCCCAGATGTCATCCAAAAATCTAAAATACGAGAAGGGCTGGAGATGAAAAGAGGACACCGCAGTTTGTTCCCAATGGGCCATATAGATATTGGCGTAAGAAGGGGCGAACTTCTTGCCCATGGCCGTCCCCTTAGTTTGTAAATAAAATTTAGAGCCAAATTCAAAATCGTTTTTAGTCAAATTAATTTCTAGTAGTTTTAAAATAAAATCATCGGGTCTTTTCACGTCAGGATATTTGTTCATGCAATCTCTCACGGCAGCCATACCGACTCCGGTCTCTATATTGGTGTACAAACTGTCGATGTCCATGGTGAAGAGAAATGAATTAGATGGGAGAATAAGATTTTTTGTTTTAGAGATAAAATCATAGGTGTCTTTTAGGTAACTACCATGACGTTGCGAAATGGGACTAAGGAAATACTCAATATATTCTGCTGTAAAATAAGTCTCACTGTCGCAATCCGACACGATAGGCCTCCCAGGAGGTATTTTATGTGGTGTACTCCACTTTTCTGGTTCTTTGTGTATTTTTGGTAACAAATAAAATCTTCTTGGTCTCGGTGTACCAGAACCAGACAAGTAATCTCTCTGTTTCCCACTAATTATCTTTTTCTCATACATCTCATTTAAAATTTCTCGTACTTCCAGTATGGTTTTTGGATAAATTGGTTCTGTGAGAGAGCAATAGTGCTCTGTCACAGAAAGTTGCCTTTTTCCTTCCCAAAGATAATCTGTTTTACTCATGATGACGACTGCATTACCCTTGTCAGCTGGTTTGATAACGATGTCACAATTGTTTTTAAGTTCATGAATTGCTTTTCTCTCACTTTTACTCAAATTCTGTCTTTCTAGAAGGCCCCAATTCAGGTGTTGATACGCATACCGATCTGCTCTAATTAGAGAAACCACCTGGGGTGGCAAACTAGACAAGGCAGGTGTCCAATCAGAATTATGAGTAAAAGGAGTTCTTTTTTTCTCACTTTTTTTGCCTTCAAAAAAGGCGTCTAATTTAATACGCCTATGATAGGCCTGTAGGCTCTGCAATAATTCTAATTTTTGTGTTTTGACGTTATCGGGGACCATAACAAAGGAAAGGCCTTTCTTCAAGATCGCCCGCTGTCCAGTTGTCAAGACGAGCGGGGACAGATTAACGATAAGTTTTTCTTGACTACCTATTGGGTTGACGGCGTCGGCAAGTTTAGCGACCGAACCCAATGTTCTAACATGTATCTGCCCGTTGCAGCTGTCCAGTGCAAGTTATCGCTTTCGACCTGAAACTGGGCAACGGGCAACAATTGGAGAAAGTTGAGACTGTCCTTGATGTACTTGTTTATGTCCTCAAGGTATCTTTGTTCATCAATCGGAAGCAAGTCACAATAATTGATCATCGGAACTACGATCTCGGTATGCGGTAATCGGGTTCTGGCTACTCTGTAAGCCCTCTGTATCTCTTTGTTCGTTGAAGTAAAACATCTCTGAGATCGGTTATTTAATCCAAACGACAACAACAACACTTCCGGTTCCATCGCGATTGTGGCTTTTTCTATGAGATTGCCCGCGTGTTGGAACTTCGCGCCCGGGAAGCTGTCTATTTGAAGATCAGAGATGTTGAAGGCCGGGATCCTGGAAACGTTAGAATCCCCGATTATCACATACCTTTTCTTTAGGTTCAAGCTCCAGTCAATTTGTTTACGGTCTGTGTTTATGTGACGGTATGGTCTGCCGACCGATTTTGGTGTCGGTGGAGCTATTATTGTGATTTGCTTCTGAGGTGTTTGTTCTATCTGCAGTGATTGGGTTGTGCGTTCCTCTTCTATGGGTCGCATAACAATCTTCTGTCCCTCTTCCTTTTCCACCACCTTTGTGGGTGTGATACGTGCTAAAGAGCTAACAGAATACTCAGAAATTTGATAGTCCAGAGAATCATCAGAAGAAAAAAGAGGAAGGCTCTGAATTCTAGAAGAAGAAGAAGAAGAAGAAGAAGAAGGGAGTGACTTTTTAGTCTCTTCAACCTTAGATGTGCTCGGACCAGCCTCAGTATGTGTACGTTTTGGTTCTTCTGAAACGACAATTTTTTCGTCTCTTTTCAAAATTCCTTCCTGAACCAAAATGTCAGTAATCTCCTTATAACGTTTCAGCTGTTCCTCATTAAAATCCTCCGTAAATGTCCTTTTCGTAACCTCTTGTGTATCAGTAACCTCTGTGGCCATGTCTGTGGCCAGATCTTGAGGTTCCTGATCCACATCAATCTCCTCTGCAAGAATTCTGCGTCTTGCACGTTGCAGTGGAGATCTTTGAGGTAAGGCTGGGGTGGGCTGTATGCCCGGTTTGGGCACCAGAGGGGGAAACTCCTGATCAAACGACCAGTCAGACCTATTAGGTGGGGGACTGGATGGAGTTCTTACATCCTCCCACCTTCTAGGTGATGTCTGTACCTCTACATGTATGTGAGAAGTATCTTTTTTGGGTCTGACAACCAAAGGTGCGTGTGTGTGCATGTCTGGTTCGACCAAGAGAGCTTTGGGAGGTTCTATTTTGGTAGCTTGTCTCTGATCTTTCTCCTGTTGTTTTCTATCGTACTCGTTACAAGTCTCTGCCGTGAATAGAGCCTCGGCTCTCTCAAAAACTTCAGAGTTAATTCTCCTCCCAAAGTTCTTTGTGGCCCAATTGGTGGCCGTCTGAAAGGCTTGGAACCAATGGGCTTGGTCTGTACGCTCTTTTAGTTCCACCAGCGTACTATCAATCAGTTTCTCGTAGTGTTCCTCCAAAATGACCTGAGCATTTGTTGACCATTTTTGTGCATTGTCCTCTAACAACTTTTTCACCGTGTCGTTAGGCATTGCTGGTTTAATGGAATTGGTCAACAATTTAGTCAGTCTTTTGAAGGTCACTGGACTGTTGTTAGTTACTTTGGTTGTGACCTTCTCTAGGTGATGGACCAGCCTTATCAAATCATACATAAGTTTCATGGCCGTCCTCAACCTGGGTGAAGCTGGAGTGTAATTTGATTTAACGTTAGTTTGTTCTTGAAAATATCTCTGAGGTCCCCCCCTATCTTTCTGTCTTTTCTTGGGGAACGGACGGTAAACTCTATCCCTTTGTCTTTCCACTCTCTCGGGTGGTTGTTCGGTTCTGATGTCTCTGCCAGCTTGGTAAGCATCCGAGATTGTGTTATGTCCCCTGTTGGAAGAGGAGTGGGAGGATTCGATATGTGTGTCTCTTTGACTATATGTATGGGGACGGGCAGATTGTAAATTGCGTCTCTCATCTTCTTCTTCTTGAACATACGAGTCACATTCGATTTCATCCTCCCCATAGAATTCTCCTCCTCTCTCTTCCATCATGAATCGACTGCGCACCCTCTTCTTGTTTTTTCTCTTGGGTTTTCTTTTTGGAAAATCATCTTCAAAATGGTCATAAGAGAGTGGTGCGTGTGAATTTTGTCTGGGCAAAGATCTGATTTTTCTATCGTCTAAAGCCTCTCTGTATGTTTGTTGTCTTTTGTATTTAGAATTTACAAACTCTCGGTTGTCAGGAAAATAATCGATCTGTTTGTTTGGAAAATATCTGTTTTCCCTTATTTCCCCCCTTGAGTTTGTCCTACGAGTTTCTCTGCCTCGTGGAATTGTGTCATTTTCATAAGACCATTTGTTTTTCTGAGTGGTGTAATTATTTGGATCATAATAACGATAATCAATTTGATAATCGTCATTATTCCAGCGGTCATGTCGGTGAGCCCGTACACGGGCTGTTTGTTTATGATTAGCGTCGTACGAGAGACGTGGACGGTTATTCTCGTCGCGGAAAAAGGATTCCCCTCTCTCCCTCCATCCCTCCCGACGTGGGCTAGTAGCACGTAGACGTGCTGTTGGGTTTCTTGAGGTGTAACGCGGTTCTTCGTCAGATGGAAAAGACGCGAATCTCACGCGCAGCCTCGGTGTTTGTCTGTATCTCTCTCCTACTCTCGCCATTACAGTGTTTCTTTGTTACAAAGTGAATGGATTCTTCGAAATAACGACGTTAATTGCAAATCGCGACGTTTCGAAGTATACAACTTCTTCTTCAGGCTATTGCTGTAACGTCGTCAGGCTAGAATGTATCAGATGTAAGCTAGAGTAACTGCTATCTCGAGTGCAAGTGAGCAAATGACTGTCTGTGTCCGCCTCTCTGTTACGCTGTCACAGAGGGCGGCGGCTTCTGACGTCATCCTCATTCAGAGCACATATACAGTCAATTTAATGAAGAAAACTCGCAAATAAAACATGAAAATGATCAGCTTTGGGTCAAACAATCCTCCCATTGTTTCTCAAAGACTTTTATCTGTCCCCCCATCCTTTCCTAACCCTGTAGGATTTTGTTTATCGTGTTTTTGACGCCAAAGTAATGTTTGTTTGTAAATAACTCGCGAGCTCCTTCATCAAAACACTCCAGACTTCCAAATATTGTAAGATAACAAATATAAGAATTTTTTGAAGTGCATTTGGCGTCGAACCAACAAAGTTTCCCTTTTGGAAAACACTAAAAAGTGTCCTAGAATTTCTTGCTGCGTCACAGCATATGCAAATCAATCAATCCTTGTCTGTCCATTATAAATAAATATAAATAGTTGAAAATCCATCGTGAAATCATGATCTTATAACAAATATGCCTTAAAACAGACAAAAAGTGAATGAATATTTAAGTTTAAGGCATATTTAAGAGTATTTCAATTCACTGATGTTTCAATGTGGTGTTATTCAATGTCTTCTGTGTATTAAATTATAATAGTCAGTATGAATGTGGAGTTAAATACTGTAGAAGATTGCTGATGTTAAGAAATCCTTCTCAAAGTGGTCCTGAAGTGCCAAGACGTGGCTCTGGCTTGAGTTAGGTATCTAAGAATCCAGAAATCAGAACAGGTCTGATCTCGGTTAGGCACTGGCACACATTTCAAAGGCCCGCTTCCGTCCCAACTCCAAAAAAGAACCCCCTCCAACAGCACCTCCACATGTTTTATTTGTTCCCATTGTTCTAAATGTTGTCTCATAGAGTCTGTGTCCTGTATCTCCTCCAAACAGGTGTATATTTATTGGTCTGATGTTGTTTTAATATTGTGTATATGTATATTTATGTATTTAAAACCATCATGATAAAAAATCAGTCATATATTTATTAGTGCAATTTAAGCAATCATGATTAAGTAATATATTCTATTAACTCTCACAAGTCCCCACATGTCCATCAAGTGGTAAAACGTTATATTGTGCATCTCTATCTACCCCATGACCTTTTGACCCCTGTATTATATTTTAAAGACTGAAATTGTTGTTACTAAACAGAATACTTTTTCTTGAGTTAATTAAATGTACAAAATCAATGTAATTAGCAAAACAGGGCCACAACACCAAGGGTTCACCGTGTCAGGGCTGGGACGCCGAGGGCCCACCACCCAAGGGCTGCAAAATCAAGGTGCACGCCAACCAGGTGCACCCCAATCAGGTGTTCTCCTGCCAGGGGTATTCGCCCAAGGCCTACCATCTCTAGGTGTAAGGTTTGAGGTGGGTGAATTCATTAGGTCTACCATCTCTAGGTGTAAGGTTTGAGGTGGGTGAATTCATTAGGTCTACCAACTCTAGGTGTCAGGTTTGAGGTGGGTGAATTCATTAGGTCTACCATCTCTAGGTGTCAGGTTTGAGGTGGGTGAATTCATTAGGTCTACCAACTCTAGGTGTCAGGTTTGGGGTGGGTGAATCCATTAGGTCCACTAAATCTAGGTGTAAGATTTGGGATGATAAGTTTCGTCAATTCCAGTGGCTTTAGGTGTTAGGTGTATGGGGGTGTACACCATAAAATAGGGTGTCTTTAGGTGTCAGGTGTGATGGGTTACATGCATAAAATTTTGGGACTTAAGGTTTAGGAGGAGAATGGGTACACGATTAATAATCAGGGTGTTACTTGGGGCCTGCTGGGTCATGCCAGCAGACACACCTGAACTCCATAAGAATTCTTATCATTATTGTGTGATTTTAAAGATAAGAGACACAGACCCTAAGGTCTCCAACACACTGACCAAAAGAAAAGAAAGGAAAAACCAGACTTAGAAGAAAAATAACCATAAAAATGATTAAAATAGAAAGATGGACAGTAAGGTTACGCTTCGTTGAGGCCTCTGGGGTAGAGAGAGTCCAATTTTTTAATCCAGACCCTCTCCGCCCTGAGCCTCTCCGAGAGCGTCCAAAAGGGGTTCGACTCCAATCCTGAAACTCTGAGGGCATCTAGGCCATGTATTAAAAAGTGTCTAACTACATATCGTCTCTTTTCAATTTTATTACGAATGTTATACGAATGCTGATAGATTCTAAGTAACAATTGGTTCTTTGTCTGCCCCACATATTGTTTGTGGCATTTGGAACAAGATATGAGATAGACACAGTTTGAGACATGTGCTGACATGTTTCTCTGCACTTGGAAGAGTTGTTTGTTGGTTTTATTCTGGACCATTCTTTTGCCCACAAAGTGCTTATAAACCCCAGATTTACTCACTTTACAGGATGTTGTGATTTTACTAGAAACCAAGGTATCCAATAAGTTCTTGTTTCGTTTGTAAGCCGCTATCGGTCTATGTTTGGTCAGAAATTTAGTTGGTTCCATGAATTTGGTGAAATTTTCCTTGGTTGCTCTATTTAATTGAGTACTTTGTTGTGAATAGAAGGAAACTAATGGTATGATTTTGTTTCTAATCTGTGTTTCCTTGGTTGGATTAGTCACAAAGTTAGTGAAGGCCCTAAGCACACTCCTCAAATAGCTTCTCGAGTACCCTCGCTTCTTCAAAGCTTTAAAGAGGATTCCTACAGCAATCTTAAACTCAGATGTTTGTGAGCATATTCTATGAAAGCGAAGAAGCTGTGATTTAAGAATTCCTTTAAAAGTATGCTTAGGGTGGTAACTGGCTCTGTGTAATAATGAGTGAGTGTCTGTGGGCTTAAAATACACTTTGTAGTCCAACTGATTGGTCATTTCAAATTTGGGTCCTTTGTAGGTGATGACATCAAGAAAATTAACTGAATTTTCATCAATTTCGTATTTTATCCTGATGGATTTTTGATGACGGTTCAGATGATCAGCAAATTCAATAAACTCCTCCTTACCGTATGTCCAGATGCCCCAGATGTCATCCAAAAATCTAAAATACGAGAAGGGCTGGAGATGAAAAGAGGACACCGCAGTTTGTTCCCAATGGGCCATATAGATATTGGCGTAAGAAGGGGCGAACTTCTTGCCCATGGCCGTCCCCTTAGTTTGTAAATAAAATTTAGAGCCAAATTCAAAATCGTTTTTAGTCAAATTAATTTCTAGTAGTTTTAAAATAAAATCATCGGGTCTTTTCACGTCAGGATATTTGTTCATGCAATCTCTCACGGCAGCCATACCGACTCCGGTCTCTATATTGGTGTACAAACTGTCGATGTCCATGGTGAAGAGAAATGAATTAGATGGGAGAATAAGATTTTTTGTTTTAGAGATAAAATCATAGGTGTCTTTTAGGTAACTACCATGACGTTGCGAAATGGGACTAAGGAAATACTCAATATATTCTGCTGTAAAATAAGTCTCACTGTCGCAATCCGACACGATAGGCCTCCCAGGAGGTATTTTATGTGGTGTACTCCACTTTTCTGGTTCTTTGTGTATTTTTGGTAACAAATAAAATCTTCTTGGTCTCGGTGTACCAGAACCAGACAAGTAATCTCTCTGTTTCCCACTAATTATCTTTTTCTCATACATCTCATTTAAAATTTCTCGTACTTCCAGTATGGTTTTTGGATAAATTGGTTCTGTGAGAGAGCAATAGTGCTCTGTCACAGAAAGTTGCCTTTTTCCTTCCCAAAGATAATCTGTTTTACTCATGATGACGACTGCATTACCCTTGTCAGCTGGTTTGATAACGATGTCACAATTGTTTTTAAGTTCATGAATTGCTTTTCTCTCACTTTTACTCAAATTCTGTCTTTCTAGAAGGCCCCAATTCAGGTGTTGATACGCATACCGATCTGCTCTAATTAGAGAAACCACCTGGGGTGGCAAACTAGACAAGGCAGGTGTCCAATCAGAATTATGAGTAAAAGGAGTTCTTTTTTTCTCACTTTTTTTGCCTTCAAAAAAGGCGTCTAATTTAATACGCCTATGATAGGCCTGTAGGCTCTGCAATAATTCTAATTTTTGTGTTTTGACGTTATCGGGGACCATAACAAAGGAAAGGCCTTTCTTCAAGATCGCCCGCTGTCCAGTTGTCAAGACGAGCGGGGACAGATTAACGATAAGTTTTTCTTGACTACCTATTGGGTTGACGGCGTCGGCAAGTTTAGCGACCGAACCCAATGTTCTAACATGTATCTGCCCGTTGCAGCTGTCCAGTGCAAGTTATCGCTTTCGACCTGAAACTGGGCAACGGGCAACAATTGGAGAAAGTTGAGACTGTCCTTGATGTACTTGTTTATGTCCTCAAGGTATCTTTGTTCATCAATCGGAAGCAAGTCACAATAATTGATCATCGGAACTACGATCTCGGTATGCGGTAATCGGGTTCTGGCTACTCTGTAAGCCCTCTGTATCTCTTTGTTCGTTGAAGTAAAACATCTCTGAGATCGGTTATTTAATCCAAACGACAACAACAACACTTCCGGTTCCATCGCGATTGTGGCTTTTTCTATGAGATTGCCCGCGTGTTGGAACTTCGCGCCCGGGAAGCTGTCTATTTGAAGATCAGAGATGTTGAAGGCCGGGATCCTGGAAACGTTAGAATCCCCGATTATCACATACCTTTTCTTTAGGTTCAAGCTCCAGTCAATTTGTTTACGGTCTGTGTTTATGTGACGGTATGGTCTGCCGACCGATTTTGGTGTCGGTGGAGCTATTATTGTGATTTGCTTCTGAGGTGTTTGTTCTATCTGCAGTGATTGGGTTGTGCGTTCCTCTTCTATGGGTCGCATAACAATCTTCTGTCCCTCTTCCTTTTCCACCACCTTTGTGGGTGTGATACGTGCTAAAGAGCTAACAGAATACTCAGAAATTTGATAGTCCAGAGAATCATCAGAAGAAAAAAGAGGAAGGCTCTGAATTCTAGAAGAAGAAGAAGAAGAAGAAGAAGAAGGGAGTGACTTTTTAGTCTCTTCAACCTTAGATGTGCTCGGACCAGCCTCAGTATGTGTACGTTTTGGTTCTTCTGAAACGACAATTTTTTCGTCTCTTTTCAAAATTCCTTCCTGAACCAAAATGTCAGTAATCTCCTTATAACGTTTCAGCTGTTCCTCATTAAAATCCTCCGTAAATGTCCTTTTCGTAACCTCTTGTGTATCAGTAACCTCTGTGGCCATGTCTGTGGCCAGATCTTGAGGTTCCTGATCCACATCAATCTCCTCTGCAAGAATTCTGCGTCTTGCACGTTGCAGTGGAGATCTTTGAGGTAAGGCTGGGGTGGGCTGTATGCCCGGTTTGGGCACCAGAGGGGGAAACTCCTGATCAAACGACCAGTCAGACCTATTAGGTGGGGGACTGGATGGAGTTCTTACATCCTCCCACCTTCTAGGTGATGTCTGTACCTCTACATGTATGTGAGAAGTATCTTTTTTGGGTCTGACAACCAAAGGTGCGTGTGTGTGCATGTCTGGTTCGACCAAGAGAGCTTTGGGAGGTTCTATTTTGGTAGCTTGTCTCTGATCTTTCTCCTGTTGTTTTCTATCGTACTCGTTACAAGTCTCTGCCGTGAATAGAGCCTCGGCTCTCTCAAAAACTTCAGAGTTAATTCTCCTCCCAAAGTTCTTTGTGGCCCAATTGGTGGCCGTCTGAAAGGCTTGGAACCAATGGGCTTGGTCTGTACGCTCTTTTAGTTCCACCAGCGTACTATCAATCAGTTTCTCGTAGTGTTCCTCCAAAATGACCTGAGCATTTGTTGACCATTTTTGTGCATTGTCCTCTAACAACTTTTTCACCGTGTCGTTAGGCATTGCTGGTTTAATGGAATTGGTCAACAATTTAGTCAGTCTTTTGAAGGTCACTGGACTGTTGTTAGTTACTTTGGTTGTGACCTTCTCTAGGTGATGGACCAGCCTTATCAAATCATACATAAGTTTCATGGCCGTCCTCAACCTGGGTGAAGCTGGAGTGTAATTTGATTTAACGTTAGTTTGTTCTTGAAAATATCTCTGAGGTCCCCCCCTATCTTTCTGTCTTTTCTTGGGGAACGGACGGTAAACTCTATCCCTTTGTCTTTCCACTCTCTCGGGTGGTTGTTCGGTTCTGATGTCTCTGCCAGCTTGGTAAGCATCCGAGATTGTGTTATGTCCCCTGTTGGAAGAGGAGTGGGAGGATTCGATATGTGTGTCTCTTTGACTATATGTATGGGGACGGGCAGATTGTAAATTGCGTCTCTCATCTTCTTCTTCTTGAACATACGAGTCACATTCGATTTCATCCTCCCCATAGAATTCTCCTCCTCTCTCTTCCATCATGAATCGACTGCGCACCCTCTTCTTGTTTTTTCTCTTGGGTTTTCTTTTTGGAAAATCATCTTCAAAATGGTCATAAGAGAGTGGTGCGTGTGAATTTTGTCTGGGCAAAGATCTGATTTTTCTATCGTCTAAAGCCTCTCTGTATGTTTGTTGTCTTTTGTATTTAGAATTTACAAACTCTCGGTTGTCAGGAAAATAATCGATCTGTTTGTTTGGAAAATATCTGTTTTCCCTTATTTCCCCCCTTGAGTTTGTCCTACGAGTTTCTCTGCCTCGTGGAATTGTGTCATTTTCATAAGACCATTTGTTTTTCTGAGTGGTGTAATTATTTGGATCATAATAACGATAATCAATTTGATAATCGTCATTATTCCAGCGGTCATGTCGGTGAGCCCGTACACGGGCTGTTTGTTTATGATTAGCGTCGTACGAGAGACGTGGACGGTTATTCTCGTCGCGGAAAAAGGATTCCCCTCTCTCCCTCCATCCCTCCCGACGTGGGCTAGTAGCACGTAGACGTGCTGTTGGGTTTCTTGAGGTGTAACGCGGTTCTTCGTCAGATGGAAAAGACGCGAATCTCACGCGCAGCCTCGGTGTTTGTCTGTATCTCTCTCCTACTCTCGCCATTACAGTGTTTCTTTGTTACAAAGTGAATGGATTCTTCGAAATAACGACGTTAATTGCAAATCGCGACGTTTCGAAGTATACAACTTCTTCTTCAGGCTATTGCTGTAACGTCGTCAGGCTAGAATGTATCAGATGTAAGCTAGAGTAACTGCTATCTCGAGTGCAAGTGAGCAAATGACTGTCTGTGTCCGCCTCTCTGTTACGCTGTCACAGAGGGCGGCGGCTTCTGACGTCATCCTCATTCAGAGCACATATACAGTCAATTTAATGAAGAAAACTCGCAAATAAAACATGAAAATGATCAGCTTTGGGTCAAACAATCCTCCCATTGTTTCTCAAAGACTTTTATCTGTCCCCCCATCCTTTCCTAACCCTGTAGGATTTTGTTTATCGTGTTTTTGACGCCAAAGTAATGTTTGTTTGTAAATAACTCGCGAGCTCCTTCATCAAAACACTCCAGACTTCCAAATATTGTAAGATAACAAATATAAGAATTTTTTGAAGTGCATTTGGCGTCGAACCAACAAAGTTTCCCTTTTGGAAAACACTAAAAAGTGTCCTAGAATTTCTTGCTGCGTCACAGCATATGCAAATCAATCAATCCTTGTCTGTCCATTATAAATAAATATAAATAGTTGAAAATCCATCGTGAAATCATGATCTTATAACAAATATGCCTTAAAACAGACAAAAAGTGAATGAATATTTAAGTTTAAGGCATATTTAAGAGTATTTCAATTCACTGATGTTTCAATGTGGTGTTATTCAATGTCTTCTGTGTATTAAATTATAATAGTCAGTATGAATGTGGAGTTAAATACTGTAGAAGATTGCTGATGTTAAGAAATCCTTCTCAAAGTGGTCCTGAAGTGCCAAGACGTGGCTCTGGCTTGAGTTAGGTATCTAAGAATCCAGAAATCAGAACAGGTCTGATCTCGGTTAGGCACTGGCACACATTTCAAAGGCCCGCTTCCGTCCCAACTCCAAAAAAGAACCCCCTCCAACAGCACCTCCACATGTTTTATTTGTTCCCATTGTTCTAAATGTTGTCTCATAGAGTCTGTGTCCTGTATCTCCTCCAAACAGGTGTATATTTATTGGTCTGATGTTGTTTTAATATTGTGTATATGTATATTTATGTATTTAAAACCATCATGATAAAAAATCAGTAATATATTTATTAGTGCAATTTAAGCAATCATGATTAAGTAATATATTCTATTAACTCTCACAAGTCCCCACATGTCCATCAAGTGGTAAAACGTTATATTGTGCATCTCTATCTACCCCATGACCTTTTGACCCCTGTATTATATTTTAAAGACTGAAATTGTTGTTACTAAACAGAATACTTTTTCTTGAGTTAATTAAATGTACAAAATCAATGTAATTAGCAAAACAGGGCCACAACACCAAGGGTTCACCGTGTCAGGGCTGGGACGCCGAGGGCCCACCACCCAAGGGCTGCAAAATCAAGGTGCACGCCAACCAGGTGCACCCCAATCAGGTGTTCTCCTGCCAGGGGTATTCGCCCAAGGCCTACCATCTCTAGGTGTAAGGTTTGAGGTGGGTGAATTCATTAGGTCTACCATCTCTAGGTGTAAGGTTTGAGGTGGGTGAATTCATTAGGTCTACCAACTCTAGGTGTCAGGTTTGAGGTGGGTGAATTCATTAGGTCTACCATCTCTAGGTGTCAGGTTTGAGGTGGGTGAATTCATTAGGTCTACCAACTCTAGGTGTCAGGTTTGGGGTGGGTGAATCCATTAGGTCCACTAAATCTAGGTGTAAGATTTGGGATGATAAGTTTCGTCAATTCCAGTGGCTTTAGGTGTTAGGTGTATGGGGGTGTACACCATAAAATAGGGTGTCTTTAGGTGTCAGGTGTGATGGGTTACATGCATAAAATTTTGGGACTTAAGGTTTAGGAGGAGAATGGGTACACGATTAATAATCAGGGTGTTACTTGGGGCCTGCTGGGTCATGCCAGCAGACACACCTGAACTCCATAAGAATTCTTATCATTATTGTGTGATTTTAAAGATAAGAGACACAGACCCTAAGGTCTCCAACACACTGACCAAAAGAAAAGAAAGGAAAAACCAGACTTAGAAGAAAAATAACCATAAAAATGATTAAAATAGAAAGATGGACAGTAAGGTTACGCTTCGTTGAGGCCTCTGGGGTAGAGAGAGTCCAATTTTTTAATCCAGACCCTCTCCGCCCTGAGCCTCTCCGAGAGCGTCCAAAAGGGGTTCGACTCCAATCCTGAAACTCTGAGGGCATCTAGGCCATGTATTAAAAAGTGTCTAACTACATATCGTCTCTTTTCAATTTTATTACGAATGTTATACGAATGCTGATAGATTCTAAGTAACAATTGGTTCTTTGTCTGCCCCACATATTGTTTGTGGCATTTGGAACAAGATATGAGATAGACACAGTTTGAGACATGTGCTGACATGTTTCTCTGCACTTGGAAGAGTTGTTTGTTGGTTTTATTCTGGACCATTCTTTTGCCCACAAAGTGCTTATAAACCCCAGATTTACTCACTTTACAGGATGTTGTGATTTTACTAGAAACCAAGGTATCCAATAAGTTCTTGTTTCGTTTGTAAGCCGCTATCGGTCTATGTTTGGTCAGAAATTTAGTTGGTTCCATGAATTTGGTGAAATTTTCCTTGGTTGCTCTATTTAATTGAGTACTTTGTTGTGAATAGAAGGAAACTAATGGTATGATTTTGTTTCTAATCTGTGTTTCCTTGGTTGGATTAGTCACAAAGTTAGTGAAGGCCCTAAGCACACTCCTCAAATAGCTTCTCGAGTACCCTCGCTTCTTCAAAGCTTTAAAGAGGATTCCTACAGCAATCTTAAACTCAGATGTTTGTGAGCATATTCTATGAAAGCGAAGAAGCTGTGATTTAAGAATTCCTTTAAAAGTATGCTTAGGGTGGTAACTGGCTCTGTGTAATAATGAGTGAGTGTCTGTGGGCTTAAAATACACTTTGTAGTCCAACTGATTGGTCATTTCAAATTTGGGTCCTTTGTAGGTGATGACATCAAGAAAATTAACTGAATTTTCATCAATTTCGTATTTTATCCTGATGGATTTTTGATGACGGTTCAGATGATCAGCAAATTCAATAAACTCCTCCTTACCGTATGTCCAGATGCCCCAGATGTCATCCAAAAATCTAAAATACGAGAAGGGCTGGAGATGAAAAGAGGACACCGCAGTTTGTTCCCAATGGGCCATATAGATATTGGCGTAAGAAGGGGCGAACTTCTTGCCCATGGCCGTCCCCTTAGTTTGTAAATAAAATTTAGAGCCAAATTCAAAATCGTTTTTAGTCAAATTAATTTCTAGTAGTTTTAAAATAAAATCATCGGGTCTTTTCACGTCAGGATATTTGTTCATGCAATCTCTCACGGCAGCCATACCGACTCCGGTCTCTATATTGGTGTACAAACTGTCGATGTCCATGGTGAAGAGAAATGAATTAGATGGGAGAATAAGATTTTTTGTTTTAGAGATAAAATCATAGGTGTCTTTTAGGTAACTACCATGACGTTGCGAAATGGGACTAAGGAAATACTCAATATATTCTGCTGTAAAATAAGTCTCACTGTCGCAATCCGACACGATAGGCCTCCCAGGAGGTATTTTATGTGGTGTACTCCACTTTTCTGGTTCTTTGTGTATTTTTGGTAACAAATAAAATCTTCTTGGTCTCGGTGTACCAGAACCAGACAAGTAATCTCTCTGTTTCCCACTAATTATCTTTTTCTCATACATCTCATTTAAAATTTCTCGTACTTCCAGTATGGTTTTTGGATAAATTGGTTCTGTGAGAGAGCAATAGTGCTCTGTCACAGAAAGTTGCCTTTTTCCTTCCCAAAGATAATCTGTTTTACTCATGATGACGACTGCATTACCCTTGTCAGCTGGTTTGATAACGATGTCACAATTGTTTTTAAGTTCATGAATTGCTTTTCTCTCACTTTTACTCAAATTCTGTCTTTCTAGAAGGCCCCAATTCAGGTGTTGATACGCATACCGATCTGCTCTAATTAGAGAAACCACCTGGGGTGGCAAACTAGACAAGGCAGGTGTCCAATCAGAATTATGAGTAAAAGGAGTTCTTTTTTTCTCACTTTTTTTGCCTTCAAAAAAGGCGTCTAATTTAATACGCCTATGATAGGCCTGTAGGCTCTGCAATAATTCTAATTTTTGTGTTTTGACGTTATCGGGGACCATAACAAAGGAAAGGCCTTTCTTCAAGATCGCCCGCTGTCCAGTTGTCAAGACGAGCGGGGACAGATTAACGATAAGTTTTTCTTGACTACCTATTGGGTTGACGGCGTCGGCAAGTTTAGCGACCGAACCCAATGTTCTAACATGTATCTGCCCGTTGCAGCTGTCCAGTGCAAGTTATCGCTTTCGACCTGAAACTGGGCAACGGGCAACAATTGGAGAAAGTTGAGACTGTCCTTGATGTACTTGTTTATGTCCTCAAGGTATCTTTGTTCATCAATCGGAAGCAAGTCACAATAATTGATCATCGGAACTACGATCTCGGTATGCGGTAATCGGGTTCTGGCTACTCTGTAAGCCCTCTGTATCTCTTTGTTCGTTGAAGTAAAACATCTCTGAGATCGGTTATTTAATCCAAACGACAACAACAACACTTCCGGTTCCATCGCGATTGTGGCTTTTTCTATGAGATTGCCCGCGTGTTGGAACTTCGCGCCCGGGAAGCTGTCTATTTGAAGATCAGAGATGTTGAAGGCCGGGATCCTGGAAACGTTAGAATCCCCGATTATCACATACCTTTTCTTTAGGTTCAAGCTCCAGTCAATTTGTTTACGGTCTGTGTTTATGTGACGGTATGGTCTGCCGACCGATTTTGGTGTCGGTGGAGCTATTATTGTGATTTGCTTCTGAGGTGTTTGTTCTATCTGCAGTGATTGGGTTGTGCGTTCCTCTTCTATGGGTCGCATAACAATCTTCTGTCCCTCTTCCTTTTCCACCACCTTTGTGGGTGTGATACGTGCTAAAGAGCTAACAGAATACTCAGAAATTTGATAGTCCAGAGAATCATCAGAAGAAAAAAGAGGAAGGCTCTGAATTCTAGAAGAAGAAGAAGAAGAAGAAGAAGAAGGGAGTGACTTTTTAGTCTCTTCAACCTTAGATGTGCTCGGACCAGCCTCAGTATGTGTACGTTTTGGTTCTTCTGAAACGACAATTTTTTCGTCTCTTTTCAAAATTCCTTCCTGAACCAAAATGTCAGTAATCTCCTTATAACGTTTCAGCTGTTCCTCATTAAAATCCTCCGTAAATGTCCTTTTCGTAACCTCTTGTGTATCAGTAACCTCTGTGGCCATGTCTGTGGCCAGATCTTGAGGTTCCTGATCCACATCAATCTCCTCTGCAAGAATTCTGCGTCTTGCACGTTGCAGTGGAGATCTTTGAGGTAAGGCTGGGGTGGGCTGTATGCCCGGTTTGGGCACCAGAGGGGGAAACTCCTGATCAAACGACCAGTCAGACCTATTAGGTGGGGGACTGGATGGAGTTCTTACATCCTCCCACCTTCTAGGTGATGTCTGTACCTCTACATGTATGTGAGAAGTATCTTTTTTGGGTCTGACAACCAAAGGTGCGTGTGTGTGCATGTCTGGTTCGACCAAGAGAGCTTTGGGAGGTTCTATTTTGGTAGCTTGTCTCTGATCTTTCTCCTGTTGTTTTCTATCGTACTCGTTACAAGTCTCTGCCGTGAATAGAGCCTCGGCTCTCTCAAAAACTTCAGAGTTAATTCTCCTCCCAAAGTTCTTTGTGGCCCAATTGGTGGCCGTCTGAAAGGCTTGGAACCAATGGGCTTGGTCTGTACGCTCTTTTAGTTCCACCAGCGTACTATCAATCAGTTTCTCGTAGTGTTCCTCCAAAATGACCTGAGCATTTGTTGACCATTTTTGTGCATTGTCCTCTAACAACTTTTTCACCGTGTCGTTAGGCATTGCTGGTTTAATGGAATTGGTCAACAATTTAGTCAGTCTTTTGAAGGTCACTGGACTGTTGTTAGTTACTTTGGTTGTGACCTTCTCTAGGTGATGGACCAGCCTTATCAAATCATACATAAGTTTCATGGCCGTCCTCAACCTGGGTGAAGCTGGAGTGTAATTTGATTTAACGTTAGTTTGTTCTTGAAAATATCTCTGAGGTCCCCCCCTATCTTTCTGTCTTTTCTTGGGGAACGGACGGTAAACTCTATCCCTTTGTCTTTCCACTCTCTCGGGTGGTTGTTCGGTTCTGATGTCTCTGCCAGCTTGGTAAGCATCCGAGATTGTGTTATGTCCCCTGTTGGAAGAGGAGTGGGAGGATTCGATATGTGTGTCTCTTTGACTATATGTATGGGGACGGGCAGATTGTAAATTGCGTCTCTCATCTTCTTCTTCTTGAACATACGAGTCACATTCGATTTCATCCTCCCCATAGAATTCTCCTCCTCTCTCTTCCATCATGAATCGACTGCGCACCCTCTTCTTGTTTTTTCTCTTGGGTTTTCTTTTTGGAAAATCATCTTCAAAATGGTCATAAGAGAGTGGTGCGTGTGAATTTTGTCTGGGCAAAGATCTGATTTTTCTATCGTCTAAAGCCTCTCTGTATGTTTGTTGTCTTTTGTATTTAGAATTTACAAACTCTCGGTTGTCAGGAAAATAATCGATCTGTTTGTTTGGAAAATATCTGTTTTCCCTTATTTCCCCCCTTGAGTTTGTCCTACGAGTTTCTCTGCCTCGTGGAATTGTGTCATTTTCATAAGACCATTTGTTTTTCTGAGTGGTGTAATTATTTGGATCATAATAACGATAATCAATTTGATAATCGTCATTATTCCAGCGGTCATGTCGGTGAGCCCGTACACGGGCTGTTTGTTTATGATTAGCGTCGTACGAGAGACGTGGACGGTTATTCTCGTCGCGGAAAAAGGATTCCCCTCTCTCCCTCCATCCCTCCCGACGTGGGCTAGTAGCACGTAGACGTGCTGTTGGGTTTCTTGAGGTGTAACGCGGTTCTTCGTCAGATGGAAAAGACGCGAATCTCACGCGCAGCCTCGGTGTTTGTCTGTATCTCTCTCCTACTCTCGCCATTACAGTGTTTCTTTGTTACAAAGTGAATGGATTCTTCGAAATAACGACGTTAATTGCAAATCGCGACGTTTCGAAGTATACAACTTCTTCTTCAGGCTATTGCTGTAACGTCGTCAGGCTAGAATGTATCAGATGTAAGCTAGAGTAACTGCTATCTCGAGTGCAAGTGAGCAAATGACTGTCTGTGTCCGCCTCTCTGTTACGCTGTCACAGAGGGCGGCGGCTTCTGACGTCATCCTCATTCAGAGCACATATACAGTCAATTTAATGAAGAAAACTCGCAAATAAAACATGAAAATGATCAGCTTTGGGTCAAACAATCCTCCCATTGTTTCTCAAAGACTTTTATCTGTCCCCCCATCCTTTCCTAACCCTGTAGGATTTTGTTTATCGTGTTTTTGACGCCAAAGTAATGTTTGTTTGTAAATAACTCGCGAGCTCCTTCATCAAAACACTCCAGACTTCCAAATATTGTAAGATAACAAATATAAGAATTTTTTGAAGTGCATTTGGCGTCGAACCAACAAAGTTTCCCTTTTGGAAAACACTAAAAAGTGTCCTAGAATTTCTTGCTGCGTCACAGCATATGCAAATCAATCAATCCTTGTCTGTCCATTATAAATAAATATAAATAGTTGAAAATCCATCGTGAAATCATGATCTTATAACAAATATGCCTTAAAACAGACAAAAAGTGAATGAATATTTAAGTTTAAGGCATATTTAAGAGTATTTCAATTCACTGATGTTTCAATGTGGTGTTATTCAATGTCTTCTGTGTATTAAATTATAATAGTCAGTATGAATGTGGAGTTAAATACTGTAGAAGATTGCTGATGTTAAGAAATCCTTCTCAAAGTGGTCCTGAAGTGCCAAGACGTGGCTCTGGCTTGAGTTAGGTATCTAAGAATCCAGAAATCAGAACAGGTCTGATCTCGGTTAGGCACTGGCACACATTTCAAAGGCCCGCTTCCGTCCCAACTCCAAAAAAGAACCCCCTCCAACAGCACCTCCACATGTTTTATTTGTTCCCATTGTTCTAAATGTTGTCTCATAGAGTCTGTGTCCTGTATCTCCTCCAAACAGGTGTATATTTATTGGTCTGATGTTGTTTTAATATTGTGTATATGTATATTTATGTATTTAAAACCATCATGATAAAAAATCAGTAATATATTTATTAGTGCAATTTAAGCAATCATGATTAAGTAATATATTCTATTAACTCTCACAAGTCCCCACATGTCCATCAAGTGGTAAAACGTTATATTGTGCATCTCTATCTACCCCATGACCTTTTGACCCCTGTATTATATTTTAAAGACTGAAATTGTTGTTACTAAACAGAATACTTTTTCTTGAGTTAATTAAATGTACAAAATCAATGTAATTAGCAAAACAGGGCCACAACACCAAGGGTTCACCGTGTCAGGGCTGGGACGCCGAGGGCCCACCACCCAAGGGCTGCAAAATCAAGGTGCACGCCAACCAGGTGCACCCCAATCAGGTGTTCTCCTGCCAGGGGTATTCGCCCAAGGCCTACCATCTCTAGGTGTAAGGTTTGAGGTGGGTGAATTCATTAGGTCTACCATCTCTAGGTGTAAGGTTTGAGGTGGGTGAATTCATTAGGTCTACCAACTCTAGGTGTCAGGTTTGAGGTGGGTGAATTCATTAGGTCTACCATCTCTAGGTGTCAGGTTTGAGGTGGGTGAATTCATTAGGTCTACCAACTCTAGGTGTCAGGTTTGGGGTGGGTGAATCCATTAGGTCCACTAAATCTAGGTGTAAGATTTGGGATGATAAGTTTCGTCAATTCCAGTGGCTTTAGGTGTTAGGTGTATGGGGGTGTACACCATAAAATAGGGTGTCTTTAGGTGTCAGGTGTGATGGGTTACATGCATAAAATTTTGGGACTTAAGGTTTAGGAGGAGAATGGGTACACGATTAATAATCAGGGTGTTACTTGGGGCCTGCTGGGTCATGCCAGCAGACACACCTGAACTCCATAAGAATTCTTATCATTATTGTGTGATTTTAAAGATAAGAGACACAGACCCTAAGGTCTCCAACACACTGACCAAAAGAAAAGAAAGGAAAAACCAGACTTAGAAGAAAAATAACCATAAAAATGATTAAAATAGAAAGATGGACAGTAAGGTTACGCTTCGTTGAGGCCTCTGGGGTAGAGAGAGTCCAATTTTTTAATCCAGACCCTCTCCGCCCTGAGCCTCTCCGAGAGCGTCCAAAAGGGGTTCGACTCCAATCCTGAAACTCTGAGGGCATCTAGGCCATGTATTAAAAAGTGTCTAACTACATATCGTCTCTTTTCAATTTTATTACGAATGTTATACGAATGCTGATAGATTCTAAGTAACAATTGGTTCTTTGTCTGCCCCACATATTGTTTGTGGCATTTGGAACAAGATATGAGATAGACACAGTTTGAGACATGTGCTGACATGTTTCTCTGCACTTGGAAGAGTTGTTTGTTGGTTTTATTCTGGACCATTCTTTTGCCCACAAAGTGCTTATAAACCCCAGATTTACTCACTTTACAGGATGTTGTGATTTTACTAGAAACCAAGGTATCCAATAAGTTCTTGTTTCGTTTGTAAGCCGCTATCGGTCTATGTTTGGTCAGAAATTTAGTTGGTTCCATGAATTTGGTGAAATTTTCCTTGGTTGCTCTATTTAATTGAGTACTTTGTTGTGAATAGAAGGAAACTAATGGTATGATTTTGTTTCTAATCTGTGTTTCCTTGGTTGGATTAGTCACAAAGTTAGTGAAGGCCCTAAGCACACTCCTCAAATAGCTTCTCGAGTACCCTCGCTTCTTCAAAGCTTTAAAGAGGATTCCTACAGCAATCTTAAACTCAGATGTTTGTGAGCATATTCTATGAAAGCGAAGAAGCTGTGATTTAAGAATTCCTTTAAAAGTATGCTTAGGGTGGTAACTGGCTCTGTGTAATAATGAGTGAGTGTCTGTGGGCTTAAAATACACTTTGTAGTCCAACTGATTGGTCATTTCAAATTTGGGTCCTTTGTAGGTGATGACATCAAGAAAATTAACTGAATTTTCATCAATTTCGTATTTTATCCTGATGGATTTTTGATGACGGTTCAGATGATCAGCAAATTCAATAAACTCCTCCTTACCGTATGTCCAGATGCCCCAGATGTCATCCAAAAATCTAAAATACGAGAAGGGCTGGAGATGAAAAGAGGACACCGCAGTTTGTTCCCAATGGGCCATATAGATATTGGCGTAAGAAGGGGCGAACTTCTTGCCCATGGCCGTCCCCTTAGTTTGTAAATAAAATTTAGAGCCAAATTCAAAATCGTTTTTAGTCAAATTAATTTCTAGTAGTTTTAAAATAAAATCATCGGGTCTTTTCACGTCAGGATATTTGTTCATGCAATCTCTCACGGCAGCCATACCGACTCCGGTCTCTATATTGGTGTACAAACTGTCGATGTCCATGGTGAAGAGAAATGAATTAGATGGGAGAATAAGATTTTTTGTTTTAGAGATAAAATCATAGGTGTCTTTTAGGTAACTACCATGACGTTGCGAAATGGGACTAAGGAAATACTCAATATATTCTGCTGTAAAATAAGTCTCACTGTCGCAATCCGACACGATAGGCCTCCCAGGAGGTATTTTATGTGGTGTACTCCACTTTTCTGGTTCTTTGTGTATTTTTGGTAACAAATAAAATCTTCTTGGTCTCGGTGTACCAGAACCAGACAAGTAATCTCTCTGTTTCCCACTAATTATCTTTTTCTCATACATCTCATTTAAAATTTCTCGTACTTCCAGTATGGTTTTTGGATAAATTGGTTCTGTGAGAGAGCAATAGTGCTCTGTCACAGAAAGTTGCCTTTTTCCTTCCCAAAGATAATCTGTTTTACTCATGATGACGACTGCATTACCCTTGTCAGCTGGTTTGATAACGATGTCACAATTGTTTTTAAGTTCATGAATTGCTTTTCTCTCACTTTTACTCAAATTCTGTCTTTCTAGAAGGCCCCAATTCAGGTGTTGATACGCATACCGATCTGCTCTAATTAGAGAAACCACCTGGGGTGGCAAACTAGACAAGGCAGGTGTCCAATCAGAATTATGAGTAAAAGGAGTTCTTTTTTTCTCACTTTTTTTGCCTTCAAAAAAGGCGTCTAATTTAATACGCCTATGATAGGCCTGTAGGCTCTGCAATAATTCTAATTTTTGTGTTTTGACGTTATCGGGGACCATAACAAAGGAAAGGCCTTTCTTCAAGATCGCCCGCTGTCCAGTTGTCAAGACGAGCGGGGACAGATTAACGATAAGTTTTTCTTGACTACCTATTGGGTTGACGGCGTCGGCAAGTTTAGCGACCGAACCCAATGTTCTAACATGTATCTGCCCGTTGCAGCTGTCCAGTGCAAGTTATCGCTTTCGACCTGAAACTGGGCAACGGGCAACAATTGGAGAAAGTTGAGACTGTCCTTGATGTACTTGTTTATGTCCTCAAGGTATCTTTGTTCATCAATCGGAAGCAAGTCACAATAATTGATCATCGGAACTACGATCTCGGTATGCGGTAATCGGGTTCTGGCTACTCTGTAAGCCCTCTGTATCTCTTTGTTCGTTGAAGTAAAACATCTCTGAGATCGGTTATTTAATCCAAACGACAACAACAACACTTCCGGTTCCATCGCGATTGTGGCTTTTTCTATGAGATTGCCCGCGTGTTGGAACTTCGCGCCCGGGAAGCTGTCTATTTGAAGATCAGAGATGTTGAAGGCCGGGATCCTGGAAACGTTAGAATCCCCGATTATCACATACCTTTTCTTTAGGTTCAAGCTCCAGTCAATTTGTTTACGGTCTGTGTTTATGTGACGGTATGGTCTGCCGACCGATTTTGGTGTCGGTGGAGCTATTATTGTGATTTGCTTCTGAGGTGTTTGTTCTATCTGCAGTGATTGGGTTGTGCGTTCCTCTTCTATGGGTCGCATAACAATCTTCTGTCCCTCTTCCTTTTCCACCACCTTTGTGGGTGTGATACGTGCTAAAGAGCTAACAGAATACTCAGAAATTTGATAGTCCAGAGAATCATCAGAAGAAAAAAGAGGAAGGCTCTGAATTCTAGAAGAAGAAGAAGAAGAAGAAGAAGAAGGGAGTGACTTTTTAGTCTCTTCAACCTTAGATGTGCTCGGACCAGCCTCAGTATGTGTACGTTTTGGTTCTTCTGAAACGACAATTTTTTCGTCTCTTTTCAAAATTCCTTCCTGAACCAAAATGTCAGTAATCTCCTTATAACGTTTCAGCTGTTCCTCATTAAAATCCTCCGTAAATGTCCTTTTCGTAACCTCTTGTGTATCAGTAACCTCTGTGGCCATGTCTGTGGCCAGATCTTGAGGTTCCTGATCCACATCAATCTCCTCTGCAAGAATTCTGCGTCTTGCACGTTGCAGTGGAGATCTTTGAGGTAAGGCTGGGGTGGGCTGTATGCCCGGTTTGGGCACCAGAGGGGGAAACTCCTGATCAAACGACCAGTCAGACCTATTAGGTGGGGGACTGGATGGAGTTCTTACATCCTCCCACCTTCTAGGTGATGTCTGTACCTCTACATGTATGTGAGAAGTATCTTTTTTGGGTCTGACAACCAAAGGTGCGTGTGTGTGCATGTCTGGTTCGACCAAGAGAGCTTTGGGAGGTTCTATTTTGGTAGCTTGTCTCTGATCTTTCTCCTGTTGTTTTCTATCGTACTCGTTACAAGTCTCTGCCGTGAATAGAGCCTCGGCTCTCTCAAAAACTTCAGAGTTAATTCTCCTCCCAAAGTTCTTTGTGGCCCAATTGGTGGCCGTCTGAAAGGCTTGGAACCAATGGGCTTGGTCTGTACGCTCTTTTAGTTCCACCAGCGTACTATCAATCAGTTTCTCGTAGTGTTCCTCCAAAATGACCTGAGCATTTGTTGACCATTTTTGTGCATTGTCCTCTAACAACTTTTTCACCGTGTCGTTAGGCATTGCTGGTTTAATGGAATTGGTCAACAATTTAGTCAGTCTTTTGAAGGTCACTGGACTGTTGTTAGTTACTTTGGTTGTGACCTTCTCTAGGTGATGGACCAGCCTTATCAAATCATACATAAGTTTCATGGCCGTCCTCAACCTGGGTGAAGCTGGAGTGTAATTTGATTTAACGTTAGTTTGTTCTTGAAAATATCTCTGAGGTCCCCCCCTATCTTTCTGTCTTTTCTTGGGGAACGGACGGTAAACTCTATCCCTTTGTCTTTCCACTCTCTCGGGTGGTTGTTCGGTTCTGATGTCTCTGCCAGCTTGGTAAGCATCCGAGATTGTGTTATGTCCCCTGTTGGAAGAGGAGTGGGAGGATTCGATATGTGTGTCTCTTTGACTATATGTATGGGGACGGGCAGATTGTAAATTGCGTCTCTCATCTTCTTCTTCTTGAACATACGAGTCACATTCGATTTCATCCTCCCCATAGAATTCTCCTCCTCTCTCTTCCATCATGAATCGACTGCGCACCCTCTTCTTGTTTTTTCTCTTGGGTTTTCTTTTTGGAAAATCATCTTCAAAATGGTCATAAGAGAGTGGTGCGTGTGAATTTTGTCTGGGCAAAGATCTGATTTTTCTATCGTCTAAAGCCTCTCTGTATGTTTGTTGTCTTTTGTATTTAGAATTTACAAACTCTCGGTTGTCAGGAAAATAATCGATCTGTTTGTTTGGAAAATATCTGTTTTCCCTTATTTCCCCCCTTGAGTTTGTCCTACGAGTTTCTCTGCCTCGTGGAATTGTGTCATTTTCATAAGACCATTTGTTTTTCTGAGTGGTGTAATTATTTGGATCATAATAACGATAATCAATTTGATAATCGTCATTATTCCAGCGGTCATGTCGGTGAGCCCGTACACGGGCTGTTTGTTTATGATTAGCGTCGTACGAGAGACGTGGACGGTTATTCTCGTCGCGGAAAAAGGATTCCCCTCTCTCCCTCCATCCCTCCCGACGTGGGCTAGTAGCACGTAGACGTGCTGTTGGGTTTCTTGAGGTGTAACGCGGTTCTTCGTCAGATGGAAAAGACGCGAATCTCACGCGCAGCCTCGGTGTTTGTCTGTATCTCTCTCCTACTCTCGCCATTACAGTGTTTCTTTGTTACAAAGTGAATGGATTCTTCGAAATAACGACGTTAATTGCAAATCGCGACGTTTCGAAGTATACAACTTCTTCTTCAGGCTATTGCTGTAACGTCGTCAGGCTAGAATGTATCAGATGTAAGCTAGAGTAACTGCTATCTCGAGTGCAAGTGAGCAAATGACTGTCTGTGTCCGCCTCTCTGTTACGCTGTCACAGAGGGCGGCGGCTTCTGACGTCATCCTCATTCAGAGCACATATACAGTCAATTTAATGAAGAAAACTCGCAAATAAAACATGAAAATGATCAGCTTTGGGTCAAACAATCCTCCCATTGTTTCTCAAAGACTTTTATCTGTCCCCCCATCCTTTCCTAACCCTGTAGGATTTTGTTTATCGTGTTTTTGACGCCAAAGTAATGTTTGTTTGTAAATAACTCGCGAGCTCCTTCATCAAAACACTCCAGACTTCCAAATATTGTAAGATAACAAATATAAGAATTTTTTGAAGTGCATTTGGCGTCGAACCAACAAAGTTTCCCTTTTGGAAAACACTAAAAAGTGTCCTAGAATTTCTTGCTGCGTCACAGCATATGCAAATCAATCAATCCTTGTCTGTCCATTATAAATAAATATAAATAGTTGAAAATCCATCGTGAAATCATGATCTTATAACAAATATGCCTTAAAACAGACAAAAAGTGAATGAATATTTAAGTTTAAGGCATATTTAAGAGTATTTCAATTCACTGATGTTTCAATGTGGTGTTATTCAATGTCTTCTGTGTATTAAATTATAATAGTCAGTATGAATGTGGAGTTAAATACTGTAGAAGATTGCTGATGTTAAGAAATCCTTCTCAAAGTGGTCCTGAAGTGCCAAGACGTGGCTCTGGCTTGAGTTAGGTATCTAAGAATCCAGAAATCAGAACAGGTCTGATCTCGGTTAGGCACTGGCACACATTTCAAAGGCCCGCTTCCGTCCCAACTCCAAAAAAGAACCCCCTCCAACAGCACCTCCACATGTTTTATTTGTTCCCATTGTTCTAAATGTTGTCTCATAGAGTCTGTGTCCTGTATCTCCTCCAAACAGGTGTATATTTATTGGTCTGATGTTGTTTTAATATTGTGTATATGTATATTTATGTATTTAAAACCATCATGATAAAAAATCAGTAATATATTTATTAGTGCAATTTAAGCAATCATGATTAAGTAATATATTCTATTAACTCTCACAAGTCCCCACATGTCCATCAAGTGGTAAAACGTTATATTGTGCATCTCTATCTACCCCATGACCTTTTGACCCCTGTATTATATTTTAAAGACTGAAATTGTTGTTACTAAACAGAATACTTTTTCTTGAGTTAATTAAATGTACAAAATCAATGTAATTAGCAAAACAGGGCCACAACACCAAGGGTTCACCGTGTCAGGGCTGGGACGCCGAGGGCCCACCACCCAAGGGCTGCAAAATCAAGGTGCACGCCAACCAGGTGCACCCCAATCAGGTGTTCTCCTGCCAGGGGTATTCGCCCAAGGCCTACCATCTCTAGGTGTAAGGTTTGAGGTGGGTGAATTCATTAGGTCTACCATCTCTAGGTGTAAGGTTTGAGGTGGGTGAATTCATTAGGTCTACCAACTCTAGGTGTCAGGTTTGAGGTGGGTGAATTCATTAGGTCTACCATCTCTAGGTGTCAGGTTTGAGGTGGGTGAATTCATTAGGTCTACCAACTCTAGGTGTCAGGTTTGGGGTGGGTGAATCCATTAGGTCCACTAAATCTAGGTGTAAGATTTGGGATGATAAGTTTCGTCAATTCCAGTGGCTTTAGGTGTTAGGTGTATGGGGGTGTACACCATAAAATAGGGTGTCTTTAGGTGTCAGGTGTGATGGGTTACATGCATAAAATTTTGGGACTTAAGGTTTAGGAGGAGAATGGGTACACGATTAATAATCAGGGTGTTACTTGGGGCCTGCTGGGTCATGCCAGCAGACACACCTGAACTCCATAAGAATTCTTATCATTATTGTGTGATTTTAAAGATAAGAGACACAGACCCTAAGGTCTCCAACACACTGACCAAAAGAAAAGAAAGGAAAAACCAGACTTAGAAGAAAAATAACCATAAAAATGATTAAAATAGAAAGATGGACAGTAAGGTTACGCTTCGTTGAGGCCTCTGGGGTAGAGAGAGTCCAATTTTTTAATCCAGACCCTCTCCGCCCTGAGCCTCTCCGAGAGCGTCCAAAAGGGGTTCGACTCCAATCCTGAAACTCTGAGGGCATCTAGGCCATGTATTAAAAAGTGTCTAACTACATATCGTCTCTTTTCAATTTTATTACGAATGTTATACGAATGCTGATAGATTCTAAGTAACAATTGGTTCTTTGTCTGCCCCACATATTGTTTGTGGCATTTGGAACAAGATATGAGATAGACACAGTTTGAGACATGTGCTGACATGTTTCTCTGCACTTGGAAGAGTTGTTTGTTGGTTTTATTCTGGACCATTCTTTTGCCCACAAAGTGCTTATAAACCCCAGATTTACTCACTTTACAGGATGTTGTGATTTTACTAGAAACCAAGGTATCCAATAAGTTCTTGTTTCGTTTGTAAGCCGCTATCGGTCTATGTTTGGTCAGAAATTTAGTTGGTTCCATGAATTTGGTGAAATTTTCCTTGGTTGCTCTATTTAATTGAGTACTTTGTTGTGAATAGAAGGAAACTAATGGTATGATTTTGTTTCTAATCTGTGTTTCCTTGGTTGGATTAGTCACAAAGTTAGTGAAGGCCCTAAGCACACTCCTCAAATAGCTTCTCGAGTACCCTCGCTTCTTCAAAGCTTTAAAGAGGATTCCTACAGCAATCTTAAACTCAGATGTTTGTGAGCATATTCTATGAAAGCGAAGAAGCTGTGATTTAAGAATTCCTTTAAAAGTATGCTTAGGGTGGTAACTGGCTCTGTGTAATAATGAGTGAGTGTCTGTGGGCTTAAAATACACTTTGTAGTCCAACTGATTGGTCATTTCAAATTTGGGTCCTTTGTAGGTGATGACATCAAGAAAATTAACTGAATTTTCATCAATTTCGTATTTTATCCTGATGGATTTTTGATGAC